>NC_134572.1:167394419-167554419 GCF_050947875.1 Dermacentor variabilis
GTTTTTGCTGTCTATTTTCCTCAATGACTCTCTGGTATTCTGGATTTTGTGCGATCGGTGTGGATGTGTTTCGTGGCTTGGGAGAGACGACTTCCGCCCAGCTTACCTCGTGTGAAGGCTTCTGCTTCCTTGCCAGAGGCGACGGGTTCCTTTTGGGTGTCGGTGGTGCCCGATGCTCGCGGCTCGCTGACCGGGAACGGGAGCGGGATTGGGAGCGGGAGCGTTCCTCAGTATTGACCGGCCGGCCGCGAGTGTCCGCC
Source organism: Dermacentor variabilis (assembly GCF_050947875.1). Taxonomy (NCBI): domain Eukaryota; kingdom Metazoa; phylum Arthropoda; class Arachnida; order Ixodida; family Ixodidae; genus Dermacentor; species Dermacentor variabilis. The sequence goes on from NC_134572.1 coordinate 167,394,680, forward strand.
CTGTAGGTCTCTTCTTCGTCTTCCGAGGCGAACCATCGTGGGGCTTTCGACTTCATCGGGGCTGATGATGGTGTGGGTCGGGGTCGAACCGGTTTGAGTCGCTGCTTGCACGAATGGTCACCGGTTGGGTGGGCCTCCCCGCACGATGCGCAGTTTATCTCGCATTTGTGTCCGTCGGTTGGGTTAAGCAGTCCGCACAATCTACAGATGGGTCTGTCTGGGTTTGGGCATACGTCGGTACGGTGGCCCTTTTCCCTGCAGATCTTGCAGACTTGGAGCGTCGGTCTAAATGGGTAGCAACGGAGTTCACCTCCGTAGTAGTACACAAATCGTGGTAGATGGGGACCAATAAAGGTAAGCGCTGCACTTTGAGTGGCACCGATCATCCTGGCTGTAAGGATTTCCACGCCTTGTGTTCTCCCTCTGAGGTGGGCCATGAGCGTTTCAGTGGTTGTGTGTAACGGTATTCCATGTACCACTCCTCTGAGGGCGCCTTCTCCTTGAGCGGTGTATGCACGCACTGCATGATTTCTGCCACTAAGCGTTCAGGTGTGGATGTGCCTTGCTTTTTCGGCGACCTCTTCGTACTGGGTCGATAGGATGGCTATGTTGGATCCCGGGTTGATTCTCAGTATGAATTTATTATCCGTGAACTCGTTGTGGCATGCGTCGATGATCGCTCGTGCAAATGTATGAGTGAGCACGTTTCTTAATGGCAGACCTTGGTTTGGACGAATGATTATTTTGTAGTCATTTTTCGGAAGCGGCGGAGGTCTAGCGACTCTCCGCGTTGTGGATGTCTTAGTGGTAGTTTCGGGGTCTTGGGGCTTCACACTACCGCGTCGCCTCTCCAAGGCTTCTTGCTTGCGTTGCTTTTGTGTTCGTACGGATTGCCAATTGAGATCTTCTCTCACAGTGCTATGGTACAGAGTTTCTTGGCTCACCGGTTCGGTAGTCTGGTCCATGCGTTCTTCTTCGTGTCCTCCGGAAGTTGTATGGAGGGGGTCAACGATCGTAGTCGCTTCGTTCACCATGGTTAGGCCAAGTGCCGTCGCGGGAATCCCCGTCGGCGAAGCGAGCGGCTGCCGCCGCCGGTTAGGGTTAGCGGCTCACCCGTGGTGACGAAACTTTCAAGAATCCTCCTGGGGCCCTCGGTGGTCGGATTTCCACGGGGGTGGCGTCGATGCGGTCCTTATAACGTTAGGAAGCTGGTGAAAGTGTTTCGTGTCGTTTTCTGTTGAAAACACCATAAAAAACTCCCGAAAACGTGCGGCCGAACAAGTATGGCCGAAACTAGCCGAGAGCCCGAACTAGTGCGAGGCACTCGTGCTGAGTGTTTGAAAATTTACACTCTGAAGAGGAAAGAAGGCGACTGGCATAGGCGATGACGCAGTCTCGTCCTTGTTGCTGCTGGGCGAGCACAGCGCAGATGCTATGGCCACTGACGTCGGTATGGGGTTCAGTAAGGGCGGACGTGGCAAAAGGGGCCAAGATGGGTGGTACGTAAGTAAAGTCGTGAGCGTGTGAAACGCAGTGACCTGTCCAGGACTCCAAGAAAAAGACACGTCCTTCTTCAAAAGTTGAGTGAGTGAGCGGGCAGCGTTGGCGAAGTTCTTGACAAAGCGTCGAAAATAGGAGCACAAGCCGACAAAGCTCCATGCGTCTTTTGTGGAACGTGGCATAGGGAAGTCGTTGACAACGCGAATTTTTTCTGGGTCAAGTTGCACACCTTCAGCACTCACAAGGTGGCCAAAAGCAATGGTTTCGCCGCGGCCAAAACGACATTTGGCAGAGTTGAGCTGAAGGCCTACTTGCCGGAAAACTTCAAGAACTGCCGAGAAGCGGCTAAGGTGGCTTTCAAACGTCGGTGAGAAGACGATGTCATCGTCAAGGACACAGAGGCATGTTGACCATATGTATCCATGAAGGAAGGAGTCCACCACCCTCTCAAATGTGGCTGGGACATTACACAGTCTAAAGGGCATTAGCTTAAACTGGTAAAGCCCATTGGGCGTAACGAATGTGGTCTTCTCCCAGTCTTGATCATCGACGGATATCTGCTAGTATCCTGACATCGGGTCGATAGAAGAGAAGTAGGCAGAGCCGTGTAGATAGTCGAGAGCATCACCGATCCGTGGCAGAGGGTAGACGTCCTAGCGCATTACTTTCTTTAAGTGGCGGTAGTATACGCAGAAGCGGCAGCTGCCATCTTTCTTCTTGACTAGGATGACCGGTGATGCCTATGGACTGAATGAAGGTTCAATGACGTCCTCGGTGAGCATCTTGACGACTTCACGCTCTATTACTCCTCGCTCGGCATAGGACACATGATAAGGACTTCGCCTGATTGGGCTGGCGTCCTCAGTATTGATCTTATGAGTGACCACAGATGTCTGTCCCAAAGCACGGTCATTAAAGTCAAAGATATCGCGGTAGGACTTCAATATGCGCCTCATATCGGCTGACTAGCAGCAAGGAGGTCAGACGATATTATCTTGTCAATATCACCGTCGACGAGATTGTGCGAGGAAGGCGGGATGGGGCAGAGGACAAAGAAGCGTCGGTGACTATTGCAGAAACGGCACAGTCATCGATAGAAGAGATGTGGGCTGCAGTCATGCCGCCTGGGACAAGTTGCGTGCACCAGCTAAAGTTCAGTATGGGCAGAGACGTTCGATTTTCTGTAACTCTAATAAGGGTGTGAGGAAGAGCAACGCTTTTGGCGAATAAGATGTGAACGATCGGGGTTATGATGTAATCGCAATCGGAAATGGGAGAAAAAGACTCCAAGTTCACATATATAACGGCTTGAGAAGGTAGACGAACGTAATCCGCTGAGCACAAGCGCGGTTGGCGTGCAGTAGAAGCGTCATGGTAACGTGGTAGGTCTAGCTGAAGCAAGCCGGTTCCACAGTCAATAAGGGCAGAATGGGCAGACAGAAAAAAATCCATACCGAGGATGAGTTCATGGGAGCATTTCACGAGCACGGCAAGTAGTACGCTTGTTAATCGGTCAGCAACACTTATCCGTGCAGAGCACATCCCTTGCACGGGAAACGTTCCGCCATCGGCGACGCGAATGAACGGTACTGTGGGTAGTGTTAGGATGTTCTTAATTAAGGCGGCGATGAAGCTCCGAATTCATCACTGAAATCTGAGCCCCAGTATGCACTAGAGCAACATTTGCGTTATACAGTTTAACGTCTATAAGCTTCCTTCTGGGCTGCAGTGTGGTCAGAGGGTTTGGCAGGCGAGTCGTCGATGCAGCATCACCTTTGGGAGCTGCATCGTCTAGTTTTCCCGAAGGAGTCTTTCAATCGGCAATGTAGGGCGGCGGAATTGGGGCGAGCGAGATGATTGGCGACGATACAACGACGAACGGGACTGGTGACTACGTGGGGATGGTGAACGACGATATGGCACGGAGGTAGCGTCGTCGGCGGTGATTTGAGGAGGCTCGCGGTAGGTCTGAAATCGGCTATGATCCATGTCGGGGCAGCGGTTGTATTAATAGGGCGCCTGATGCCAATACCACCGGCTGTTAGAATGGCGAGCCACTTGTCCAATACGACGGCAGTTGAAGCAAATGGAACGATCATACCCAGTCTTCCACTCGGCTGGATTGCGAGTACGGAACCGCGACCTCCGACTTTGGGCGTGCGAAAGTGAGGGACGGTGGTCGATCGGCTGGTAAGGAGCTGCGGCGCACACAGAGTCCAGGCCAGCATTGCAGATCTCCTGATGAATCACAGCTTGGACAAGTGGCACCATCTGAGAGCTATGGTCACAGGTACGGCCGCACGTAGAAGCAGGAGACACAGAGTCAAGTTCGCGTCGGATGATCTTCTTCACGTATTCTATGGTGAGCGGCACCGACGTCTCAGGTACGTTTTCGCACGACAACGTTGCTGCGTTGTTCGGAAGTCGAGCGAAATAATGGGCAAAGCGTCGACTTTTGGCGGCCTCAAAGCGCTTGCATTCTTGGATGATGGTATCGACCGTGTCGCAGTCTTTGTAGATTAGCAGATGGAAGGCATCATCTGCTATGCCCTTTAAAACGTGGCCCAATTTCTCAGACTCTGTCGTGCCGTCGTCGGCTTTGCGGCAAAGGGCAAGCGCGTACTGTATATAGGTCAGCTATGACTGTGTCACTGTCTGCACACGGCATGCCAGCTCCTTCTTTGCTGCTGCCTTTCTACCTGCAGACTTGCCGAGCAAGGAATGCATCTTTCCCTCGCATGCATCCCAGCTCCCAATTTCGTCTTCGTTATTCTCAAACCACAGTTTCGCTGTTCCTTTGGGGTAAAATAATATGTTTGCCAACATGATCGTCTCGTCCACTTGATTATTCTTACTTGCACGCTCGTACAGGGATAGCCAGTCCTCGACGACGACATTGTCAGTCCCGCAGAAAGTGCCTGGGTCCTTTATCTGAGAAAGGACGAGCGTTGTCGTACTCGCCTCGGTGGGCGCCGAACCCTGTTCCGCCATCGTGGAGAAAGCCACGCGTCAGCCGCTGCGGAGCTCCGTTGTACCGTGTGGGTACCCCGCACCCCCCACCAAAATGCCACCGGGATGAGAGTAGTCAAAAGGGATAGGAAATTATATTTACAGAATATAGACAGAGAGAGGTGGTTGCAGGCTAGATAACAGAACAACACGAGCGCTACCCGATCGTAGTATTCACCGTCTTTCTGGCGCATTCTTCCATGCTCGGCAGGAAGCCTTCTTCAGTGCGCGGGAATAACGTGTAACAATATCATCCATATTGTGTGCAATATGGTTAAATGATGTCAAGTATGATAGCCATTCCTAATCTGAAATGCTACAAAAGAGCAAAAATAGGCAACGAATTGTAATTCAAAAAGACAAAGACAACCAGTTGCACAGGATAAGTGACAAACTTCTTTTTATTGAAAAAAAAATGTCATGTGCGAGTATGCCACCAGCAGTGGGCAGCAAACTTTCAAGCTTGGGTAACAGAGGTAAAACGCGGCAAAACGCTACACTCACACTGAAATATAAAACGACCTTGGACACAGAAAACAGACATTATAGTGTAGAGAATGAAAGGGCAAGACTCCATCCAAGAACACTCTATGGCACCACATACTTGACACGGTGTCAAAGATGTTTACATGCCCTCCCCATAAACTAACAGAAACAAAAGCACAAACCAGGAAAACATTCCTGAAAATGCAATGTGCAGAGTCTTAAACCAAGAAAAAATACCCCAAGAAGGGTTTCGCTAAGTCTCAATAATTAAAATTGTCCGACAGTCGTCTTTTTTAATGAACTTGCACAGCTGAACAGGAAAGAAAGCCCCATAGCCGGGCCGCAGAAAGTGTCACGAAATAAATATTCCTTGCTTACCAAGGATACCTCTGGTTTAGTTATGGTCTGACCTTGCACAATAATTGTATATAAGCTTTTGCTGTTTAGAATGGTTTAGCAGATAGGAATAAATTGACCACTAGAACACCAGGTGTATGCATAGTCTATGCACAAAGACCCACGGCTTTCCTAATTTAATTTTTGTGTCTCTTCTAATATTCATGAGTATTCAAGCGCCCTAATAACACTGCTAACATTCTACTGCAAAACACAAAATTCGACAAGTTGTGGCATAAAGAAAATTGCAGTTTCACTCATAATGGGAAACAATGGTACAATAGCTGATGAAATATGCGCAGTAAGCTTGCTTCATGTGGTGTTTGTTGAAGCGAATACTCGCCAATGCAAGTCAGTAATCTCCTTTAGAGAAGTGAAATAAGTACAAGTCGTATTTGTTCGTGGGAGTTGTGCCTCCCAGTATTGAAGTGGAAAGAAACGGCTCTTCTTCTTCCTCTTTCATATCCGGACTTAGCCACTGGTCTCTACCAAAACAACCCTATAGCTTCTGACTGTTGAATTCGTTTTGGTTTTCTCAAACCTATATTTGGGCTACCCATTGCTAGTTCTCATGCTGTGGTTGTGGAAAACAAGACACCAACAAGCCCATCCAGTAAATATGAGAAGCCAAGCAGTAGAAGAAGATTATTGAAGCAGATGCATCCAATCACGGCCGTTACGCGTAAGAAGAAAATTTAACATAGGACCGCCTTCACAAGTGAGAAGGTGACGAAAGCGTGGACGCCAGCAACATATACGATGCGTAGACACTGAGCAGGTGCTAGCCAATCATGACACCTGTTAACTAGGTCGCACTCTCCAGGATCAGTATTCACCACGGCTGTACCTTTAGCAGAGCGGCTGAAATATAGAATTGTGAACTGCCAATCCTTTAGTCGTAAGCTGGAATAATCACAGCACAATGAGAACATTTTTATTTGCAATATTCTAGCAAAAAATTTAGGAATTCCAGTGACAACGCCAGTAGACGTCAGAGCAGCCAGGGAAGTGACCCATAGCAGCCATTGCTGTAAAAAAGAAGACTGGCACAAGTACAAGAATTGAGACGGGCCTTTGTTCTGGCAGTGGTCTCCTGCTTTGGTGCTACAGTTAATGCTCTCAAATGAGTTCAACGAGCAAGAATTTAGCCAAGGAAAAAATAGCAAGCTTAACAGCTGTATCTTGCTGTACAATTTCGCCTATGCAGTTTTATATAACCCTGTCCACACTTACCGTGCCACTTACGAGTGGCATCCTAAAAAAAAGAGCTTGTGATCTTGCTTTGTAGAAAATTAGTTTCTTTCAGCCTAACAGTATATATATATATATATATACTGTCTCTACATCACGTCTCCTTAAGATGGGCGTCCACAACACGTGGCAAGAGCTCGCCGAATCGCACGAGAACAGCCAACCGGAACGACTCAAGCTCACGCCCACAGGGAGATCAGTACTGCGACACCTAAACTACAGCGAGACGTATGTCGCAGACACGGGCAAGACAGAGCGAATACCACCGGACGTTCGAGAGTGCATTTGCATCGCACATGTCCCGCGCAACGTGCATCCCATATATCACAAGAGTAGAAGACAGGCTACAGCCAACGCCTTCAAACGAAATTTCAAGCATGACCCGAATGCCCGCTACGCCGACGCGGCCAAGTATCCGCATCGAAACGCGTACGCTCTCGGCGTCGTAGACTCCCAAGGCTCCGTGCTAGCATCGGCAACCATCAAGGCACGCAACCCGGAAACGGCTGAAGAAGCGGCAATCGCTCTCGTCACCACTACATGCACAGACTCAGCGGTTATATTCACCGACTCTCAGGCCGCCTGCAGAAACTTCTTGAGGGGCCGCATCTCGGCCAATGCACTCAAGATACTAAAAAGACGAAGCACTCCACTCACGTACACCTGCGTAACGTGGGTACCCGGACACGAGGGACTAGAGGGGAACGAAGCGGCCCACGCCGCTGCCCGCGAGCACGTCAGGCGGGCTCCCCTCTTCCCACGCGCTTTTGGACCCGGGATAGAAGAGGCGGAGGCCGTGCCCACCAAATATTCGGCTATATTGCAACATTACAGGCTCGAGCGTCGAGTGTAGCCTCCACGGCACCCTAAACTCGACAGAGAAGAAAGCCTGATCCTCAGACGCCTGCAAAGTAATACGCACACGCACGGAACGATAATGCATCGCCTCTACCCGACGCTCTACGGCTACCTCTGCCCACTCTGCAACGTACCCGACACTCTGGCACACTTGCTCCTGGAATGCCCGTGGCAGGAAGGCAGCGAAATGCAACCAGAGACGCACGCAAAACGAGCAATAGAAGTAAACGACCTATTCGAAATGTGGGAGGCCAAGCTAACCCTCGGGGACCTGGAAGACCAACGACAACTCGTCGCCAGGGCCCAGAGGGCAGTCGAAGCCAGAGGGTTCCTGAACTAAGGAGCCTTCCCACCTTAGGGTGGTACCTGGCCTCGCTCGGGACACTGTTTCGTATAATAAACGTTTCTTTCTCTGCACATACTTGTATTTGGTATACCTTATCACCAACTGTTGTCACCTTGCCTCATCAGCAAACCACTGCGGCAATGAAGTGTGCAGGTCCGGGTTTTACCTTCATTTCCACCTGTGCAGTTGGTAAAAGCCTTTGGCTGTTTACTGTAACTTCATATTTCAAAGGTTCGATTGCATAAGAGGCTTTGACAACATTGGCTACCCTAATGCCTGGGCAGGCTTTAGAAAAGGCCACCAGTACCACCTCCTTGCAGACTGTGCTGAACATCCTTCTTGGTTCGACTGTGGCTAAGAACTTATATATCTTTCGCCCAAAGCGGCTGGTATGGCAATGCTTTGATGCAGAAAGAGGCTACTGTTGCACATGTCAACCTTAGGCCAGAAACCAATCTGGCATAGGTGGAATTAGTCTTATCTTTTCCGGATGGTGAGCCTCGCGAGGCATATTCCTTCAGTTAATTTGCACACTGTCAATGTGAGTGAGACTGATCGAAGGTTGGCTGTGGTGTCATTTCCTGCCTGGTTTCGGTAGTGGCATCATGACCAAGTGTTTTCACCTTGTGGGGAATTCCAATATTCCAAATTTCATTGATTACAAGCAGTAGTGCTTACTTTCTCATTTCGCCACGATTCATCAACATCTGCAAAATTACTCCATCTTTACCACGTGTGCTTTATGTGTTGACATGCTCAAGAGCAAACGACAGGTTCTGCCGTCGTAAAGAGGCTTTCCATTCCTTCCTTGGCAAGTGGCCATTAAGGGGCGTACAAGTCTGGTGACGCTGAGTCGCTGTGAGGCGGTCGGGGAAAGCATGTGCAGCTTGTTCCTAGACATTTCTCGGATGTGCACTGAATATTAAGCAGCGCGTTTTCAATAGTACTACATTATTTGGTTCATCCTGTTATAGCCGAGAATGTGTCGCAGCTTACTGAGACCTATGCGTTCAAATGACGCGCAGCGGTCCATCCAATAGTCTCTGGAAAGTTTCTTAGCATGACATCTTGCCTGCTCAATCTTATGCAGAAATTTGGTCGCGGTTTGTTGCATGCGGCCACAATTTAAGTATGCGGTATGCAGCTTGGCTTGCTCACCCTAAGTTGCAGAAGGTGCATGTCAGGGCTGGATGTTGCCCCAGTAAGCTCTAGTTCGCATGTCGCTCTTTTCACTGTGTAAAGAAAGCATGTTGCTAGCGATATTTCAACACCTTCACATTCTGCGGACTCCAGTGCATCACGGAAATGCTCCCAGCCGGAAACCCTGATTTTGTGAATGTGGCACATTCTCGCTCCTATATCAAGTGTTATATCGGTGAATGGTCTCTGCCTCTTGGGGCAGAGGCGCATTGACACCCTGGATGAAGGTCCCAGTTGCCCATGCTAGGTAAGTGTACTGCCGTTTTGGTTTGAATGGAGGGTGTGGCAGCTGGGATAGTTGGTGTCATTTGTTAATTCGAGGTCTGTGGTATTTGCTTTGTCGTGGCATCCTTTTGGCCGTATGTCATTAACTCCCTAATTTGGGTGATGTGCATTGAGCTCACTTTGAGTATTCTGCGCAGGGAAAGCGAATTTCCAGATGTCAAAGCCAAGTGAAGTCACCTCGGGTGCGGTGCCTAGCTGCTTTGGGAGCAGAGGTGGACCAGTACCAAAACAGCTTCCTTTCACTGCCTTAACCTGCAGCACACCGCCAGAACTTTTTGATAAGAGGTGCAGTATGGAATAATGTTCAGTTATATTTGCGGAGCGTCTGTGAAAAAAATATGAGTGTTTGAGCCTGCCCAATTGGTGCCTTTCATCAATATGCCCAATGCTCTATAGCCGCTTGGAGTTAGCCTCTGTACCCTTGTATGTCTGGTGCTGCGCCTCTGTTTTCCTGGAGTAGCAGAACGATGGGTTGGTCCTTTCGCCAAAACAGCTGACCTAATTCAGTCGCACTAACGCTCAGGCTGCAGCATCTGCTGCATACGCTATGGAGTACCGGCCACGTAGAACGATTAAGAGAGGCAAGCAATGGAGTATTGCTGGGGTTGTGGATTTTGCAGTCTTTCAGAATGTCAGAAAAAATTCTTCAGCGGAGATCACTATGATTCCAAATCCAATGAGGATTTCGAGGAGATTCCCATGCTGGCCCATGTACATTGCCATCATCTGTTATTGCTGCTGATATTGCTATCGAATGTGAGTAATGTGCTGTTGACTGAAGTTTTAACTAATTTGCCTTGTTCTATGAGTGTGATAACTTGCGACGCATGGAAACTGCGCCGATGATCCATGTAACATTTATTTGTTTATTTTGCAAAATCCTCGTGCTTGAAGTGGTCCGGTGGCTTGCGGGCAGCGGAAAGACGGAAAGGCAACCGTAGCGGTTGCCTTTCCGCTGGCGGTGTACCTGCCTCCAGCTGTGACATCGACGTTAATGGCGTAATTGCCGTTTGTGGTGTCGGGCAGTCTGTGTTGACAGGTGGGACAGGCGGTTGAGCTTGCTGAACTCGATGCGTTGGAGCTGCGTTTGCTGCGGCCGATGGCGTGCTCTCTGCTGTAATGTCGCTGTGCTGCGTCACAGGATTTCCGACTCGGGTTCCAGCCTTGCTGCCGGGTCAGCATGATGTGACCGCAAGTGGTCGGCGTGCCTAAACAGGAGGTGTTCGCGCATTTTTACAACATACGCCACGGCACTCACAACTTGGTGCACAACACCTTCCTTCCACGAGGCACATTCACCGTGCACAGTTTTCACAAACACTTGATCACCAACATGAAACAAGCGCTCACCCCCGCGACACCTATCTCGGTGTTTTTTAGTTCCTGCTGCTTCGTGAGCATTGCTCTCGAAAAGTATGGTTTCAATAATGCAAGTTTTGTGCGTGGCTGTCGCTTGAGAAAAAGCTCAGATGGTGTCTTTCCTGTTTTCTTTTGTTTTCCTATTTGTTTTCCTTTAAAAAAACTGTCAATACATTCTCGGAACGAATAACGTGTACCTGACGATTCGGTTTCCAAGACTTGCCTTATCAGAGCACGTTTCATAGCTCGCACGGTTCGTTCAGCTGCGCCGCTTGAAGCTGCATGATAAGGAGGAGTGCGAATGTGTCTCACGCCGTTGGTGCACATGAGGTCTGCAAACTCGGCTGCAGTAATTTGCGGCTCATTATCGCTTACCAATGTTTCCGGGAAACCGTAAGCTGCAAAAGCAGTTCGAAGCTTTTCAATTGTCTTTGCAGTAGACGTGGATGACATTGGCCATACCTCGACCCACTTGTAAAATGAGTCAACAAGAACAAAAAGCACATTTGGGGCGCTATTCTGGACACGCATGGCGGCTGCACGGCCGCCGTTATCCGCCATGTTTACACTCTGATTGGCTGTCGAGAGGTCACGTGTTTTGAAATTTGTGCCGGGAAGCGGAAGTATTACAAAACGCAATTTTGTGTTTTCATCAAGATGACGAAACATGACGTGTAGCTGCAAATTTTATGGACTAATACATGTTTTTGGTCCTCGGCAGCTATATTGCGATGTTAGCGCTTCAAAAAGAATCTGAGCGGTAGCGTGCAGAAGCCAGTGCAATGCATCTGCAATTGCGCGAATATGTGGTGGCGATCCAAGATATGCGCCATGCCACCTTGCTGATTGGCTGAAGGAATACCTCGTGAGGAGCGTCACAGGAAGGGCTGTTTCGTAAACGTCATTTTGACGATGCGTGACGTTGCGCTGGGCCGCCTTTGCTGAGATTTTCCGCCATAATTTTTGTTGCGACGAGCCGCGCGAATTATGGTAATGAGCAGCCATATGCAATGGCAGCCGAGAGGAATGCGTATCGCCACATTTTACCCGTCGTTTGGCGCCACGAAAATCTTTTGTTCATAACGCGTGCTCATAGTAATTGCATCGCTCTCGGGGGGTGTTGGCATTTGTGTTTGGGGCCATCGTTTCTTTAAAAGAACGCGTTTATATGAAATAATATTGGTTGAACATAGCAAACTTTCGGCAATGTTGTCCACTTTTCACTGCTGCATTTTTATTGTAATCAAAATTAGTGCCTTTTCGCACAATCAGAAGTTATGACAACGGCCTCTTTCTAATTTATAAAAAGAAATGTACGCAAGGCGGCGCCTTGAAGTTTCCTCCCGCGCTGCGAGTAACCAGCGAAACGAACAAGAGATGGCAGCGCCGGCGCTTGGAGATATCTCTGGCGCGCGCAACGCTATCGGTGATATTCGGCCGTTTCACAGTCAGCCGAATCGGGCTGAGTCACTTGCGTTTCACGAGATAGCGATAACGTTGCCTAGAACGTGCGCGCATCACCACTGGTAGGTCGCGTATGTTGTCTCAAGCAAGAAAACAAGCGCGTTGGCGCCAACATGCGATTACTCATTCCAGTTTCCAGGGGCACGCATCCTAGCTATTGAAGCAGACTACGGCTTGTACGCAGCAGACGACGGAAGCGAGAAGTGTTTTCGACGGAATAATCATACGCTTTGAGATAGCTGCTTTATTTTTACTGCGGAGGAAAACTGTTTTGCTTTACTGATAATGCCACATTCAGTGCCTTCTTTTCAGTTTCTTAGGCGAAACGTCAAGTTGGCGTCACGTTACGTAAGCAAAACGGGGCCACCAGCGCCATTTTGTTTGCGTAGCGCCTACGTCATGCATCGAAGAAAATGGCGGGATGTCTAGAATAGCGCCCTTGCACTCGTTTGAGCAAAGTCTATATGCACGCGTGACCAGCATCTATAGGATAAATGCATGGATGAAGTGGTACAGGCTGGGCTGCAAGTTGCACTGCCTGGCATATTTTGCATTTCTTTACGTACTCTTCTATGGCTTGGTAAATTCCAGGCCACCAAACAAAATTGCGGAGTAGCATTTTCATGCGACTTGCCCCAGGATGCTCATCGTGTAACAGGTCGAGCACGCGATACCTCAGCACTTCAGGGATAGCAACCCGGACTCTGCACGTTACGCAGCCTTGCTACAGTGACAATTAATCTCGGCGTACGTAATACGCCTTGAGTTCTGAGCAGCTACTATGCCAACCATTGAGAGTAAAGTCAGCTACACGACCTAATGTCGAACACCGTCTGGACGCTTTGGCAATTTCGTCCGCTCTCTATGGAAGACGTTGAAATACTGACAAACATTCTGCCGATTCTCCTTCAGCCAGCACTACTTGGGGCAATCTGGACAAGGTGTCAGCCACATCGATGTTCTTTCCCTTACGGTACTCAAGGCGGGTGCGTGTAGGCTGCAAAGGTCATTGCCCAGCGCTGCATGCGTGCTGATACTAACGCTGGTGTAGGCTTTTCTTCGTCCACGATACCAAGTAGCGGCTGGTGGTCGATGTTTCTTGTAAAGTTCCGCCCATACAGATAACAGTGAAACTCTAAAGTCCAAATATAAAAGTCAAAATATCAATGCCAACGTTTCCCGTTCACCCTGTTCGTATTTTTTTCCGCTGCGCGTAGAGCTCACGAAGCAAGCGCGATAGGCCTTACATCTCCGTCAGCAGTTTCACGAAATATGAGTGCGCCTAGGCCGTAGGACGACGTATCACAAAGCGCTTCGATCGGTTTGCAAACGTCGTAGAGCGTAAAGAATTTGCTGCTAACAAGCAGTTATTTTGCATCTGCGAAGGCATCACTGCATTCCTTCGTCGACGGCCACTTTTTATCTTTATGTAAAAGCCGATACAGTGGCTCAGCGGCGGTTGCAAAGTTCCTCATAAACTTTCAGTAGAAATTTAGCATACCCAAATATGCTTTTAGTTCTGTGACGTTGGTGGACTCAAGTGCATCAACAATCGCCCTGATCTTTGCTTCCGTGGGATGAATACCCTAGCAGTCACTGTGCGACCCAAGTAAGTCACCGATTCTTGAAAGAACTGGTATTTGTCGGCGTTCAACGTGATGTTATACTCACGTAGCCTTTCAAGGACCCGCTGTTGCGTCTTTTGACACGTAGCTGTGTCAGATCGTGCCACGATCATATCATCGATATAGCACCCTACATGCGGAATGCCTTTCAGTATTTCGTCCATCATGGACTGAAATATTACGGGTTCACTAGCCACACCATATGGAAGGCGCTGAAACTGGAACAAACCCATAGTAGTGTTCACAGTCAAAAATGGTCGTGACTCGGGATTTAGTGGTACCTGCTGATACGCTGCGGACAGGTCAAGAATACAGAGCACTTTACCGCCTGTAATTGTTGAGTACAGGTCTTCTGGCCTGGGTAGCGGGTAATGGTCTGTTTTTAACACTGGATTAATTGTAGCTTTGTAATCTCCGAAGAGCCTAAGACTGCTGTGTTTCTTTCGCACCACCACAAGCGGGGTTGCTTAGTCGCTATGGGGTACTTGTCGTAGCATGACAGTTTCCACCATATCATGCAGTTTTTCCCCTTATTTTTGAGTGCGAATGAAACGGACCTGACACGACAAAATACTGGCACAGCGTTAGCGTTCAAGGCTATTTCAGCACCAAAATTTTTCACGGTGCCTAGTGTCTGAGAAAACACTGTAGGGTACTTTTTCTGCAATGAAACAACTCTGTCCTCTGCAGTTACCTGACCAATCTCGCCCCAGTCTAGCTTAAGACATTCAAGCCAGTGCCACCGAAGCAATGCTGCTAGTTTCCGTCCGTTATCTTTAACTACTACTATTGGCAGCAGGGGGCGGCAGAAAGTTAGGTGGGCGGATGAAATTAAGAAGTTTGCAGGGACAATATGGCCACAATTAGCACATGACCGGGTTAGTTGGAGAAGTATGGCAGAAGCCTTTGCTCTGCAGTGGGCGTAACCAGTATGATGATGATGATGATGATGATGATGATTGGTAGCATCATGCTCTGATCTTTGTACACTACTGATACTTCACACTGCGCTTTAAGTATCATTTATCCTCCTGTGTACGTGCGAAGTTTCGCTTCGGTGAGCTGACATGCGATATGGGCAAAATGTGAATCGTGCACGTGCTCTGGCACTACACTCACAGACGCTCCCGTGTCAATTAGCATGTTAAGCATTTTACCTTGCACCTGAATGTTGACATCATCAAAAGGCGAGGGTGTCATATTAACAAAATAATACACTTCGTGCTCGGAATCCTCATCAGAACATTCTACTGCATATGCTCTCTTTGACTGCGCTGCTGTGCACATTTTTCTCAAGTGTCTTGCATTTGAGAAGTTACTGCACACAAAGTTTTTTGTACCAGCATACGCTTGAAGAATGCCCTGTGCCGCAGTTTTCACATCGCTCTTTTTTAGGAACGTAGTTCATTTGCGCTTTTCAAGTCAATTTCCTCGAATGGCCCCTAACTGCATTTAATGGCTCTTCCTTGTCCCTTCCTTTCATAAGCGCTGCCTCTCTAGCCGCCATTTCTCGGTGCAAGCAATCTTGCAGGCGCTTTCAAAGGTCAGCTTCTCTTCCGTGAGCAAGGCGCGCTGGATCTCCTCATTCCGTACCCCTGCCACGAGCCTGTCGCGGAGAGCAACCTCTAGGGAGTCGCCGTAGTTGCATTTTTCTAAACAAGTGGTTTAACTCCACTATGAAATTTTCTACGCTTTCATCTTCGTGCTGCGTCCGCTTATTAAATCTACAGCGCTCAGCTATCACCGAGCTTCTTGGACTGTAATGCTCTTTTAGCAATCGCTTGGCTTCAACGTATGTTGTCTTGCTTGGGGAAGCTGGCACTACCATGTTCTGCAAGACTTCGTAAGCTGTGGTTCCTACCACCGTCAAGAACACCGGTGGCTTTTTTTCCTCCTTTATGTCATTCGCTTGCGCAAACAGTTCCAATCGCTCTAAGTAAGATTCAAAATTCTGTAACTTAGAATCAAACTCGGCGATCTTGCCTAAGCTTGACATTTGTGTCCTTGAGTAGGAACTGTAGTGTCACCTCTGTGCTGTTCCCGTTGTGGTCGTTGTTGCAGACTGGTTGTACCCGGATTGCGCTACGTAGCCCTTCAGCATGAAGCTCCGCTCGCTGCATAAATGTCGGCTTCTGTCGACGCATGTGCAAGGGCGTTGCTCGTGCCTCGCTGCCGTCTGTCGCACGTTGCAATCTGTGGTGTCGTACTCCCACAGCACGTACTCGATAGGAAAGCTTTTTCTGTCGCCAAAATGTGCCTACTATTGTGCCATCCGGTTCATTCGCCGCATTTGCCTACAGGGTTTAAGCACTCTCGTCGCCATTTTTATAGGCAGGTGTGCGTCACACATTAGATAGTATCGACACAGGTGGCATGCGCCGCACGTTATCACAATGAGGACCTGTTGAAGCTTGGCATATAGGAGTGATATGGCTTTAATTGTGATTTCCTTATGCAAAGTTTGACTCGAGAGAGCAGAGCCCTCAGTGGAGGCTAGCTGTTGACTGATGAAGCCTCTTGTGGCTTCTTGCTGTGTTTCACTTTTTTGGGGCACTGAAGGAGCAGACTTACAGCATGTGGACCTGTGGATATGGATGAGAAATGCTACTCTCTGGGTGGCTGACTGCAGGTGCTGCCTGCTTTCCCCACCTCCTCCGGCTTTCTCTGGCTCTCTCGTCCTTCTGATGAGGCAGAAGGACCGATGTTGGATTTGTCGACTTGTATTCATACCGGTTACAACTGCAGGCTCCAGTAAAAAACTGCAGACACATGCGACGTCTTTCGACGAAAAAAGGGGGTAACCCAACGAGATGCCACCTGCCGAAGCAGGCAGAGCACAGGACCATTCTTTTAGTGTATGAACACTCGGACATCAAACGGGAGACCATGTGCCTAATAGGGAGCCATTCCGTTCAGCCTACAGGCGTTGAAATGGCCAACGTATCCTGGGACCTTTTAGGCCCGACCACGCTTGCTGTTGCTGCCACTCAGCAGCGGCTTTCTTAGAATGTCCTTTGATTGACTTGCCAAGCGCTAATGGGCTCGGAGTACTCTCTGCTCCTTGCCAGTTTGCCTCCCATGGGCACCGAACCCGCAGGAAGCGGTGGCAGGGGAAACATATGTTTGAGTAGGACTTCTCCCCCAGCAGCTGCCGCCCCCGCTCCCGCTCTTAACCATGCGACCATCCGAAGACACTCGCACGTTGCCCGTAACGCAACCCTAGGAGGTGGGGAGAGCTCTTGTCCAGAGGCCGCTATTCCACCCAAGCTGCATTACACGGACACGCAACCGTCCGCATCGTTCGGGCCCCTCTAGACCACGAATGGTTGTCGGAATCTCCCAGGACCGACTTACAAGAACCGACTTCCATGCTGTGGCCTCCAGTAAGCTGGATTACAGGGATGAGCAACTGAACCCCGGCCCTAACAGCGCGGTGATTGAATTCTTTCACAAGGACGCAGTCCCATACCGAGGCCTCCAAGTAGTTGGATTACAGGGGGCATACCGAAAACCCCGCCCATTTCAATTTGGTCCTTGTTCACACTGTGGGTCCTTTTACCCGTGTGAACATTGACGGTAACCTTCCTTGGACGTAAGCCGGTTGCACTTGAATTCATCCAACTTCATTCGTGTATGCGTTGAATAACACCTTGCCCCAAGGCAATGGGTAACAGAAGCTTACCACGAGCATCCGGCGTGGTCCAGCCATGGCATAGTACAACGCCACACCAGTCAGCTTCACAAAGCGTCACAGATCCACTTCTTCCCATGCAGCTCATCTTCAAGTGCAAGGAGGCGGGCAGTGAGCAGTTTGCTGCTCGTCCAGCTACTCAATTTGACCTAGTACATCTGCTAAAGTCACTCTCAGTTCTTTGACAGATTCTGTCATCATTTCAGTGCGATGTCTCAATGTACTGCCATGGCCAGATTTCCGTTTTGATTATCCGAACACTGCTTGCGTATAGCTCTTCATTCTTATTGCAAAGGTCACTGAAGTCTTTTGCTTGTGTGAGGGGCTTGTTCTGTCTGTACCGTGCAGCAAGCCACTTGACTCATGTCGTGTGTATTCGCATTTGTGGGAGTTGGAATACAACTGTGCAGTGATCAGCTACGCGGCCGCTGCTCCATGTGTTTCTTCAAATCTTTTTTTGCGGCAAGCCTCTTCGGGGTATTTTGGGTTCGAGCGAAAATGTATGTGAAGCCACGGCGGGGGGCAGTCTTCGGGTTCGTGTTCTGTGCCCCAGTTTGTGCAGACAGGTGGGGGCATGCATACGTCTTTTTTTATAACCAGTCCTGTGGCATCTAAAGCACGGCAACATTCTGGGTTCGTACGGCGACATAGGTGTCAGCCAGCTGCAGTACTTTAAAATACGATGACGGCTAGGCGTCTGTAAAATTAGCAGCACCACAGACAGCGCCTTTCTCATTTGCATGCTAGTACTGTGGCTGCTTCTGAGTCCAGTGCAGTTCTGCGAGATGGCAGATGCAACTAGTCCGTTGCCGGTTTTAAATGATTATGGTAACAGTGTTGGAAGTATAAGTAGGTCAGGTTGGGCTGCAATCATCTTTTAGAGACTGTCAAAAAATATCTTTGACATGGCCTGCCTGGCTCTGGGCAGTATAGAGAACACGTATTCTTCTAGCCTTTGTTGTTCTTGGACACCCACATGCCTTTCTCAAATGCAGTTGGGTTGCACGTAAACCTGCTGGCTTGATGGTCATGCCGAACAATGTTTTCTTCACGTTCAGGAGGTTCATTTGCAGGCCTGTTTTTTGCTGTTAGCGGAGACAGTATGCGTCACTGTCGCCCCTCCTGCACCAGAGGATATGTCGTTGACTTCCATTGGCCTTGACATGGTGCTCTCTGAAGTCTAATTGATTGGCAAAATTTATGCAATAGTCCATGCATAGATCACACGCAAGCAATCATTTTCCACTCAGTTCTAGGCATGATTGTCACACTGCATTGAAAGTGCGCAAAGAAATGGAAAACAAGATAGGGTTAGAATTAGATAGGGTTAGATAGGATTAGAATTATTGTATTATTACACTCCTGGTAGGAGCGCACTTACTTAGAGGTCTGCTATATTGTACTAGAACCACAACTACGAATGAAAGCATGACCCATGCTTGCAATAGCTAGAACCAGTGCAACATCAGCAACAGGTGCATGTTCAACCCACTATCTGGGACACTTGAGGATTACCTGATTACAAAATAAACACATTTGAATGATTAAACAACGGTAGATTGCTGCTTTACAATAAACAGAATAATTTTGTATGTGCCAGTGGTATTTTTTCTTAAAAGACCTTGCTGTAGACTGCACAGTACGGGCACCTAACAAAACATGCATGTTTCAATCAGCCAACATGAATGAGAAAGAAAAAGCTGTTATAAAATATTGCATACAAAAAATGGTTACAATTTCTGAAGCACTTGTGTGTGCACTCGTCCACATACAAAAGCTGCCAAGCTGTGGTAATGCAGAGCACGCCACGCTGTTATATACAGTATTTGTTCATCTGTGTGAACCACTATACGAGTGCCTTAGTGGCAACTTTTCCGCATTGCAGGACTTGGGCCGAGTGACCGCACTCGACAAATAAAGAAGCGAGCGACGCATGAAATGCAGATATACACGTCCTACTTTGGAAAATGTATCGCCCAATTTATTGCAGCCAATCAAAATACGAGACAGAAGGCGGCGCTGTATGCGCTCGATTGGAAACCACGTGATGTAAACATGCGGCTTGCAAACGGCATCCTGTATGTCTGTGGGGCTGCGTATGCGAGTTCGTCCTGGTGTGTTCGTACAGTCGTCAACGAATGAAATGCGACAAAGCGACCGTGAGCCCTTAAATGGATTCTGTGCTCACTCTTACCCCCGTATTCACAACCGCTCCTTGACTCGACCCTCCACTTGAAACGCTTCTTGAGGGTCGTTTTTTATTTCACAAATCGCCCTCGACTTGAAACGCTCCTCAAGTGAAGGAAATCGCGAGCGCTTTCCTCTAGAATCTCAAGGTAGCATCGAGGCTACCTTGGGCATCTCCTTCACTCGAGTGTTATGGCGGACTGCGCTTCGTTTGTCGATTATGTTCTCCGCGTTGACGAGCTATTCGGCGTCGTCATGGACGACAGCGATATTGCAGACTTACCCCGACAGAGGCTGAGGGACCGCCTTAATACCGTGGAACACTTCACCAACAGCGAATTTCTCGCACGCTATCGGTTCACGAAGTGTACCATGAAGAAGCTGCTTGACTGCCTGCCTCTTGAACAGAACGCCAGCAACCGTGGCCACCCTCTGCCACCAATGCTTCAAGTCCTTTTCGCTTTACGCTTTTATGGAGCGGGCACATTTCAAGTTGTGACAGGTGACATAGTGAACGTGTCGCAACCGACAGTGAGCCGCGTCGTCGTACGTGTGTCACGACTAATCGCTGCGCACTTGTTCCCGCTCGTCGTGAAGTTTCCTAGCACAGATAGCGAGTTCCGTGCGACGATGGTGGATTTCTACCGTATTGCCAAGTTTCCTGAGGTGACGGGGTGCATAGACTGCACCCACATCCGCATCAAAGCACCGGGTGGGCCGAATGGCGAAGTTTACCGCAATCGGAAGGGTTACTACTCCATAAATGTACAGGTAAATTGCTACCTGTTTTCTTTTCTCTATATTAGCGCAGCAATAATTCTTAAAGAGACAGTCATGTGTTAATGTCTACGAGCTTCAATAAACAGTATACTGGCTAATTTGATCAGTCATGGTAGAAATCAATTGACTCCATTCCGATCCTTTTCCTGCTCCAGATAATGACATAGCGCATTTCGTGACAATGCGTGGTGATATGGCCGAGTAAATAAAGATTGGCGTAGCAATAGTGCTAGACGTTCTTATTTTAGAAGACTATCGTTCTTATCTTTGAGTTTCTTTAAATCGCCAAAAGGGAACTATGGCCTTGCAATTCTAAAAAGCAGTGATTGCTTCTACTCTGAAAACGACTATCGTGTATGTGTGAACTGCGCGGCTTACATTCACTTCAGCTGAAAAAAAAGACAATCGATTCTTCTTTTTTTCATTAGGCCATTGCGGGCCGCAGCTGCAATTTTACGACGTCGTGTCTAGCTGGCCCGGATCCGTGAATGACAGTCGAGTCTTCGACAACAGTCGTGCACGTGTTCTCTACGAGACAAAACGAGTGCCTGGACTTCTACTTAGCGATGCTGGCTATGCATACATGCCCTTCCTTATGACCCCACTAGCTTCCTCCGGACGTCCGAACAGCCCCGAGAGCAAGTGAGTACCGCTGCATGAAGCACAATAATACTTATGTAATGACGTACAGTTTTTTGCGTTTGAAGGTTTAATTAGAGTAAGCGTGATCGATATTTTAGTAGTAATGAAGTAATTTTGCAAAATATAGCTTTGTATTATTACCTTCATGTATTTCATGCAATCTGTTCTTGCTACACCGAATATAAGACGCAATACAATTAACATATTAGCTGCAAGAGCTTTGACGACTAACCTGCTTATGATGCCAAGGTATAAAGTGCATCTCAGAGTAAGCATAAGTGTAAACTAACATTGTCTGTTTTGCACAGGTATGAAGCGGCTCACATCCGCACCCGCAAAACTGTAGAGAGAGCTTTCGGTGTGTGGAAGCGTCGCTTCCCATGTTTGGACTTGGGGCTTCAGCACTTGACGGAGCGTTCTGCGGTTATTACGACAGCCTGTGCTGCCCTGCATAACCTGGCAGCCCTGGGGCAGGACCCGGAACCTCCAGCTGTGGTGATTCCACAACACTTGAGGCGGCAGCAGCCTGATGTGGCGAGGCAAACTGACACACTGCATGGATCACAATGTCGAATGAAGCTTATTGCTCGAACATTTAACTAAAACATCATAAAAGTGAATTTGCACCTACGTTCATCCAGATTTCAAAATGAGTACATCTTGGAAACTGCAATTATGTGCAAGTTAAGATAAGGAATGCCATCAAAGTGCAAGCACACTTTACTGCTCAGGACACTCCTTTAGTATTTCTTTCATATGTATATTTTGGTGCTTTTTTCGTGTATTGTGTATATTATTGTTTATTCGCACCAGTAGTTTCAATCATTAACCACAGTTGCAGCTGTATCATACTCCTTAGATATTAAAGCATAGACGTCTGTGAAAATATAATGAAACATTTAGTTTTATGCCTGCTGGCTTTATGCAAGTTGCTGCTTCTTTGCCTCTAATTCAAGAAACAGCATCTGGCGCTCCACGTCATCGCGCCACTTTTGCTGCTCCAGCTGCTGTTGCCGCAATCGCACTTCGATTTGGTGCAGTTCCTGCTTCCGTTGTTCGTCCGTCGTGTGACGTTGTCATTGCTGGAGGAGCTGCTGCCGACGCAAGCGCATCTCTACAGAGTGCAGTTCTGCTTTGCGCTCCTCATCTTTCTGAAGCGCCTTCAGTCGGGCAGCTCCTTCAGGTGCGAGCACCTGCTCTATCGCAGCTGTGCGGCCTCGTGCTGGTCTCAGTTGCTGAGGTGTGTCAATGAGAGCCGCAGCGTCTGAAGCTTCCACTTGAGCAGGTGTTGGCACTGCATGTGGTGTGGTCTCAGTCGTCGATAGCGGCACGGTACTGGGACCTGCCAAGACAGCACTTTCCTGAGCCGGCAGTGGTGCCTGAATTGAATTATCTTCACACATAAAACAAACATTAACTTAGAACCTAGGACGCACTACAGTTGAAAACTCATATTTGTAAGCAGTGTGGATTCATAGTTTGAACATCTTATGAGTACAAATACACACACATGCAGGCACACTATTCAGACAATCAAAAGTGATCAGTCACACACGAAATGGAAAGCGCTAGTGGCTCTAATCTGTAACCCAGGCCAGCAAGTGAAAAGAAAAAGTAAGCAGCTTATCCATATGATGCCCTCTAAGTGGGTTAGTCACAGAAATAAACAGGAAAAGTGTGTTCCAGTCTAGACTCAGTGCTGCCGTAACAACAGACTAAAGTTTCACTGCTAAATAGTGGCACCTGAGTAGCATGTAATTTGAAATAGCAATAGATACAACTTCACTCTGTGATGTTTCTGACAGATGTTAGTTACACAAATATGCTGTCAAAGGAGGCTCGATTCCGCACAGGTTCCAGTGCTGCTGGATAAGCAAGCTATCTAGTTTTACTGCTGGCTGGATGCGTCTCAGCTGTAGCATGAAATTTCAGATAACAGGAGAAACAACTTATCTGATGATGCCTGCTACATGTTAGTCACAGAAATCAGCTGCAAAGAAGACATGTCGCCAGGAGCCGGTGCTGCTGGAGGAGCATGCGCATGATCGTTAGAACCGAAGGCGCCCGAGCTGTAGAAGGCGACATGCCCGTTGCTTCTGATTGAGCGCAGACTTCCGAAGCTGGCTGTGGTACCACAGGGGTAGGGCCTGAAAATACAAAGAAAGCAGAACTAGTGCCCCCCAGGCAGGTGGTGCAATCAAAAGAGCATTCATACATTGCAACTTTACTGTAGAGGTACTTTTGTTTGTCTGCTTGCACACTTATTTTTGCACATGTACACACCGGAACCACAACGAATGTCTTCATGTTATCAGCTTTAAATTGGATAACAGGTTGTAGGGGGCACATTGCTGGCACTATGCAAACACAGAGGCAGCTCGAAAAGAATGAGAGATGGAGACAGCTCGTACAAGTGCAGGCTAATTTTGCAAGACACAAACAAATTAGAAAAAAGAGGCTGTCCTTCACGAACAGGGGCTTCAACAGCCGCCAAATGTTGAGTTGACTGGCGGAGTGAAGCATTTCAGCCATGGCAGGTGAAAGTTACCAGTTTATTAACAGGCCAGCTATTTCCTGCGCTGGAAGTAGTGCTATGGAAGAGAGGATCTGCACATAGAAAACAACCAGGTCCAATTACAGCTCTAAAGGGATGCAAGCCTATTAAACTAGCCTTGATCTTCGTATTTATTTATGACACACAAAGACACCTTAAGGTTAATAAAAATACTTGGCCATGACAATAATTTGGTGAAGTAACAGCAAGATGCTGGCACAACGTGGCTTATTGCTGATGGATAGTAATGACAGAAACGTAAATTTTAGTGAAACAGACACACAAGTCATGTCAACACCTGCGCCAGCTGCGTTACTCACAAAAATAAACGACACAGAAACACAACATCTCAGAAACAGTATACATGCATGAAGTCATATCACAACACAATGGCAACAACTTGCCAATTAACAGTTTTTGCCAAATCTGGCTTCATCAAGCCACTCGTCCAGGATGTCTTGATTTCCATATACCATAGCCTCAAATATGTGCGCAGGTGGTAGAGACAGTACTGGCTGGTTGGTATGGGCTCCATCGCTGTCATATGAGTTTGGGAGCGGTGTTCCTATGTAAGTGGCAGCCGCCCTGACAAGCGCCAATGATGGGCTCATTGGCCGGCAGGTAGGAGGTCCACCCCCTGACGTAAAAAAGTGTAAATGCATGTGCATATTCAAAATTACAGGTTACAAATCAACGCACACGCATAAACGCGACGAGCAGCTTATCGAACTGTAACGTAACATCTTCGATAATACATACAGATACTAGCTACGCTTTCTGATTATGCCGATAATTATTCGCGTGCGCATAACGTGCGCAGAATATTTGTCGTTAACCTGAAACCAGCAAAAGCATTTTTTGCACTTTGCATTACCATTATTATTAAAATTGTGCAGCAGCTCGGGGATACGCAGCGTATACAAGAGGGGGGGCGGGCGGTGGGTTGGGTGGTTCAATGATGCTGAGGCTGCATGCAATTCTTTTACACATTTAGTTTCACCGTAGTCTTCAAACCTCTGCGGTGCTTAACTTTGCCAAGCAAATGTAAGGAGAAGTTCTCACCTGTTGCATACAAATCCCGCTTTTCTTCGGAATCTTTCTTCTTCCCTTTCGATTTTTCATTGTCCCACAGCTTCCGCAGCTGCATCACCGTAACGCCACGAATGCCTGGTTGGCTGTTGTATTCTTCGGCCAGCTTCTCCCAGGCACTGTCCTTGGCGCGCCTCGATACATTATCAGTTTGGCGGTTTTCTATAATCGCTCTGTGCCTCACCACTAGGTTACGGAGCAGTTCCCGTTGACAAACCTCGACACGCCATGTAACGCATGCATGCGTGACACTATCCATGCGTGTAGACAAACCTCGACAAGCCGGTTTTATCACCACGATGATTAACGCAGTTGTCGCTATTGGTGCTCATTTTAAACTTGAAAATGCGCACAGAACACGGCAGAAAAAGCTGACAGCAGGAGCACCAGCCGGCAACAGAAGCATGCGCATGCGAACCTTCAGATTTTTACGGATTGTGCTCTGGTACGGCTTGGCCAAGCTTGGCTACTAGCCAGTTTTGGCTACATCAGCGTTTGATTGACCAAAAATTCTGTTGCAAGTGTAATACATTCACAGATACATTGATGAAAACTTCATCAATTACAATAAAAACATGTCGTAAACGTGTAAAGTGTTTTTCGCTCTTTTTATTGCAATATTTGGCCATATACGCTCGTTATTAGGGGCGCTTTCCGGAAGTCGCTCACCGTTCAAGTGAAGGCCGGTTTCTCAAGCAGTCCCTTGAAGGAGTAGTGCTGAAGTAGTGTTCACGAAACACAACGACGCCTTGAGTGAAGGAAAGCGCGTCACCTCGACTTGGCGAAGTCAAGGTGAAGCACCAAGTGAAGGCGCGTTTAAGAATACGGGGGTTAGTGTACCGAGAATCGATTATACATGGCTGCACAATTGAGATTAGAGGGGTCCAGATTCACGGGAAACTCGTATGCTTTCACTTACTCGCCGTCGTACGTTTCGCCGCGGATAAACAGCGTTCGCCATATAGTCTTTCTTCCGCTGACGACTGTACGCAAATCTTGTACCGGGAATCACTGAGACATGACCACACTAAGGTAAGAGGCGTCCAGGTTCACGAGCAACACGTGTGCTTTCAGTTACTTTCTGTAGCACGTTTTGCAGCGTGATAATGCGTGCAGCGGAGAAACAGCACTAGCAATATGTGTTTCATACGCTGATGATTGTAGGCACGTCTGTGCGTACTCGGACCTTTGCCAGGTCACGTCCATGCTTTTAATGAAAATATAATAGGCACCTCCCCGATAGCAGGCGGCACGGAAAATCTCCGCGCATGACGGTTTGATGAACGCACGTTTGAGAGAAGGTAGTGCTTAAACTAACAGCCGGGGAAAGGTGCGAGAAAACGCGTGCGATGGTGGACGTGGGTATAAGCTGCGAAGGCGTGAGCAGCATTCTCGAACGATCACTTTCACGAGTCTATGGCACCTGACGTGTCGGCCGTGTACGGACGACAACGTTATTGGCAGACGCGGAGGGTGAAGGAGGAAACCACGGTTGACGGTCGTGGATTGTACTACGGTCGTGGATTCCACGGTGACGGTCGTGGATTGTACTGGGACCGTATCTGCTATTGACACGTGTACTTATATTTAACGGGCGACCACGTTTCGCCGCCTAACAAATGTTATCGCACAGCGCGGGACGCGCCTGCATGTATCCGAAGTTTCTGGAAAGTTATCGATGCTTCTATCCGCTGTCTGTTGTCGCCGAACCTTGTGTTATCTGGTTTCATCGCGTGACTCGAATGTTGTAGAACTTTGTGGAAGGCATGCGGGTCCCAACGATTAGTCTGGAACATTCGATGACTGCTGTATAAAAGCCGACGCACTTGACCCGCAGATTTTCGACGATCGCACCGTGTTCGCCGCTATCGTCGTGCTATAAGTGTAGCCTGTTTTTGTGGGCACAGGTTCGCCCGATAAAAGTTAGTTTTGTCTTTCACAGCATTCGCTACTGTGATCTTCAACGTCACCACCACGTGACATCTGGTGGAGGTGCTCTTCGTTCATGTACCGTACGCCCCCGACAAGCCGTCATCCGGGCCCGGACCGCAAAGAGAACACCAACGTAGTCCCGGAGCATCGAGCAAGCCGCCGTTTTCAACAGCTTCCCCCCGAGCACGGACTTCTACCTAAGAAGACCAAGACGATTGTGGACAAGGCAACCCCAATGGCAGCCCCAGCGTCCCCCATCGTGCTGCAGCAGCCCAGGGAACCTCCGACGTTCCGCGGATCAACATTCGAGAACCCGGAAACCTGGCTCGAGACGTATGAGAGGGTCGCTGCGTTTAACAGTTGGGACAACGACGACAAGCTGCGGCATGTCTATTTCGAACTGGAAGACGCCGCCAGGACCTGGTTCGAGAACCGAGAAGCCACCTTAACGACGTGGGACCTGTTCCGAAGCGGCTTCTTGAAAACGTTTACAAGCGTCGTGCGAAAAGAGCGAGCCCAAGCACTACTAGAAATCAGAGTGCAGCTGCCAAACGAGACGATCGCGATCTTCACGGAGGAGATGGCCGGTCTTTTCCGGCACGCCGACCCGGAAATGTCAGAGGAGAAAAAAGTCCGCTTCCTGATGCGGGGCGTCAAGCAAGAACTTTTCGCAGGACTTATCGTAACCCGCCGAAGACCGTAGCTGAGTTTTCTGCAGAGGCATCGACGATCGAGAAAACTCTGGAGATGCGCACCCGGCAATATAACCGCCAGGGGCTCACGCCGCCGTACGCCATCCACGGACTGGATTCCGGCGACCTTCAGGAGACCATCAGGGCCGTTGTGCGCGAAGAACTGCGCAAGGTGCTGCCTTCGTCGCAGCCCCAAGTGGCTTCGATCGCCGACATCGTGAAAGAAGAGGTGCGCCCATCGCTTGGAGTTCCCGAGCTGTAACCACAATTACCGCAGCCCCAGCCAGAAGCGATGACATACGCCGCCGTCGCACGCCGTCAAGGTCCCCCTCCGCGACCACGCCAGGGTCCTGCAACGACGCAATTCCGTCGTCCGCCGCCGCCGCCACCAGCACGCCCACCCGTCGCCCAGCGCTACTACGCGAGGAAGACGGACATTTGGCGAGCCCGCGACCACCGCCCGCTCTGCTACCACTGCGGAGAAGCTGGCCACGTGTATCGCCGATGACCATACCGGGAGATGGGACTGCGAGGTTTCGCCGTCAACGCTCCGCGCCCGCAGCAAGGTGAACGCCCTCGCGATATCGCCGACTACCTCGCCGCTACTCAGTGGAGCTCTCGACGACCGTCGCGTTCGCCGTCACCAGGCCGCTACCTCTCGCCACAGCGCCGACCATACACTGGCCCAGCCCGGGGCCGGTTAGCGAGCCCATATCCGGAAAACTAAAAGCAGACACCGATGGAGGTGCGGTTGCTGTTCGTCGAACTGACGAAGATCCTCCGCCGCCGACAAAGACGACAAAGAAACCATCTCGACGACCTAATGACGACACGCCGCCGTCCCGACGAAGTCAGGAAGCCAAGACTACACCGACGAAAGACGGCTTGACGACGCGACGTTCCAGTTTCAGTTCAACACGACGCAGCCGTGATCCGACGCCAAGATCCAACTGCAACGCAAGACAAAGAACCACCGACCTCGACGTACTTCTCGACGGCCACGCAGTCACTGCCTTAGTCGACACAGGGGCCGATCACTTCGTAATGAGTGGACACATCGCCGCCCAGTTGAAGAACGTTAAGTTTGCATGGGAGGGCCCGCAAATTCGGACCGCTGGAGGACACCTCATTACGCCGACTGGATTCTGCATGGCCAGAATAACCGTTCATGACCGGACTTACCCTGCCACCTTCGTTATCCTCCAACAGCGTTCACGAGACGTCATTCTCGGCATGGACTTCCTGAACCATCACGGCGCAATCATAGACCTGAAATCAAAATTGATAACGCTGTCGGAAGATCAAGCGATACCGCCGGAGAGCTTTCGCAGTCACCACGCCTTGAGTGTTCTCCAAGATCAAGTGAGCATCCCGCCTCGCTCGAGCATTCTTATTTCCGTCGGCACCGAAACACCCGCTGACGTAGAAGGCGTCATCGAAGGTGACCAAGGTCTACTGCTAGACCGTGAAATTTGCGTCGCAAGAGGGATGGCGCGACTGCATGGAGGGAAAACTGAAGTGTTGCTGACAAACTTCAGCCAAGAGTTCAAGCACGTCAACAAGGGCACGACGATCGCGTACATCGAAGAAATTCTGTAAACCAGTAATGCGTTTGTCCTCTCGGATTCCGCCGCATCTACCCGACGACGATGGTTCCTGAACCAGACTACGACATTAATCCAAGTCTCCCCGTGATTAAGCAACAGCAGCTCAGAAGTCTGCTCCGACGATACAAAGGCTGCTTTTCGACGTCATCGAGGATTGGACAAACACCAGTCCCCAAGCATCGCATAATCACCGAGGAGTGCGCTCGACCACTCCGCCAGAGCCCTTACCGAGTTTCACCGCGAGAACGTGCAGCTATAAGAGAACAAGTCGACGAAATCCTGTGCAACGACATCATCCAGCCGTCGAAAAGCCCGTATGCATCCCCTGTTGTCCTGGTAAAGAAAAAGGACCGAACCCTACGTTTCTGCGTCGATTATCGTCGTCTGAACAAGATCACGAAGAAGGACGTATACCCCCTCCCACTAATAGACGCCGCATTGGATCGGCTCTGCAACGATAAATACTTCTCGTCGATGGACCTCAAGTCTGGCTATTGGCAAATAGAAGCCGACGAAAGAGATCGCGAAAAGACGACCTTCATCACCCCAGACGGCCTCTACGAGTTCAAGGTTATGCCATTCGGACTGTTCTCGGCGCCTGCAACGTTCCAGCGCGTCATGGACACGATGTTAGCAGGATTGAAGTGGCAGACCTGTCTCGTCTATTTGGATGACGTCGTCGTCTTCGCTGGAAATTTCGACGATCACCTCAGGCGGCTTGCGACAGTACTAGAGGCCATCAGGTCATCAGGGCTTACTCTGAAGCCGGAAAAATGCCGCTTCGCTTACGATGAGCTGCTGTTCCTAGGCCACGTAATCAGCAAATCTGGTGTCCGTCCAGACCCGCAAAAGACAGCTGCCATCGCACAGTTCCCGCAACCCATCAACAAGAAGGCAGTGCGTAGATTACTTCGCATGTGTGCCTACTACAGGCGCTTTGTCAAGAACTTTTCACGCATCGCCGAGCCTTTGACACGTCTAACTAAATGTGATGTTGACTTCAAGTGCGAAACGCCGCAGGCCGACGCATTTGAAGAACTCAAACGACGCATGCAGTCGCCGCCGGTACTTGCGCACTTCGACGAGTACGCCGATACAGAAATCCATACTGACGCCAGTAGCCTAGGCCTCGGTGCCGTTCTAGTCCAGAGAAGAAACGGAGTCGAACAGGTGATAGCTTACGCTAGCCGGTCGCTGTCAAAAGCGGAAGGCAACTATTCTACGGTCGAAAAGGAATGCCTCGCCATCGTTTGGGTACAGCTAAATTTCGCCCTTATCTTTATGGCAGGCCATTCAATTCGTCAGTGACCATCACGCGTTGTGTAGGCTAGCGAATATAAAGGATCCTTCAGGACGACCTGCGCGGTGGAGCCTGAGACTACAAGAATACGACATCACTGTAACCTACAAGTCCGGACGAAAACACTTCGATGCCGATTTCCTATCACGCGCACCCATTTCCCCGCCGCCGCAAGATGACGAGAATGACGACGCCTTCCTTGCAATTATAAGCGCGGAAGACTTCGCTGAAGAGCAACGGGCAGACCCGGAGCTAAAAGGCCTCGTCGAATATTTGGAAGGGCACACCGACGTTGTCCCCCGGGCATTTAAGCGCGGATTATCTTCCTTCACGCTTCAAAACAATCTACTCGTGAAGAAGAAATTCTCACCAGTCCGCGCCAATTACCGTCTTGTTGTCCCGTCAGGACTTCGTCCAGAAGTATTGCATGCCCTACGTGACGATCCGACCGCTGGACACCTCGGATTTTCCCGGACACTATCGAGGATACAAGAAAAGTATTATTGGCCGCGCCTGACCGCCGACGTCGCCGGTTATGTCAGAACATGCCGAGACTGTCAGCGACGCAAGACACCGCCGACAAGGCCAGCCGGATTACTACAGCCAATCGAGCCTCCTTGCCGACCATTCCAGCAGATCGGGATGGACTTGTGGGACCCTTTCGGACATCAATAACCGGAAATAAGTGCATCGTCGTGGTGACGGACTACCTCACCCGCTTCGCTGAAACAAAAGCACTGCCGAAAGGTAGCGCAGCCGAAGTGGAAATTCTTTGTCGAAAACATCCTGCTGCGACATGGCGTCCCAGAAGTCCTCATCACCGACAGAGGAACGGCCTTTACAGCGGAGCTCAGCCAAGCCATTCTAAAATACAGTCAGACAAGGCACAGGAGGACAACGGCCTACCACCCGCAGACGAATGGTCTTACGGAGCAGCTGAATAAGACCCTCGCCGACATGCTAGCGATGTGCGTCGACGTCGAACACAAGACCTGGGATGCCGTCCTGCCGTACGTAACATTCGCTTACAACACGGCGGTGAAAGAAACAACACAGATCACGCAGTTCAAGCTGGTCTACGGCAGGAACCCGACGACGACGCTCGACGCCATGCTGCCGCACGTCACTGACTAGGAGAGCCTTGACGTCGCTACCTACCTCCAGTGCGCCGAAGAAGCCCGGCAGCTCGCCCGCCTGCGGGTGAAGAACCAGCAGAGGACCGACAGCCGACACTACAACCTCCGACGACGCTTCGTCGAGTACCAGCCCGGCGACCGTGTTTGGGTGTGGACCCCAATACGCCGACGAGGACTCAGTGAAAAACTACTGCGACGATATTTCGGACCCTACAAGGTCATCCGACGTTTCTGGCTTACTGGACTATGAGGTCGTGCCAGACGGCATTTCGCATTCACAGCAACGCCGCGCACGATCTGAAGTGGTCCACTTGGTACGTCTTAAACACTTTTACGGACACTGACGAACTTCCTTATTTTGTTGTTCTCTTTCCTAGGAGTGCTCTTCTTTTATTACTTTCGTTTGATTGCAGCATCGGGTCGATGCTTTTTAAGAGGGGGGTATTGACACGTGTACTTATACTTAACGGGCGACCACGTTTCGCCGCCTAACAAATGTTATCGCACAGAGCGGGACGCGTCTGCATGTATCCGAAGTTTCTGGAAAGTTATCGATGCTTCTATCCGCTGTCTGTTGTCGCCGAACCTTCTGTTATCTGATTTCATGGCGTGACTCGAATGTTGTAGAAATTTGTGGAAGGCATGCGGGTCCCAACGATTAGTCTGGAACATTCGATGACCGCTGTATAAAAGCCGACGCACTTGACCCGCTGTTCAGATTTTCGACGACCGCCGACCGTGTTCACCGCTATCGTCGTGCTATAAGTGTAGCCTGTTTTTGTGGGAACACGTTCGCCCAATAAAAGTTAGTTTTGTCTTTCACAGTATTTGCTACTGTGTTCTTCAACGTCACCACCACGTGACACTATGTACCCGAAAACCCCAGACTCAGGCGACTAAGTTACCTAGTGTAGCTTTCTGTATGGGGTTTCTGCCAAATGTTAGGTTAATAAAGTGATTCTGAGAGGTACAACTCACTGCACTATCAATTTTGTCGCTGTACAAGTTTTGTGCACAACGGATATAAAACAAAGCATGTCAGAAGTATGGAGCAATCTTGGGGTCTAGTGGATTTGGAAAAGCTCAAGTGGGAAACAAAAATAGATTCGACTTCATTCTTTGCACCTATCCCGGCATTGTGTACGGCCGGTGCTCCGTTTTCAGCTTAGTTAACTCTTTCACGAGGTTGATCAATATTTTGAATGCCTTCAGAGCACACAAGAATGTCCTGCAGCTCACCGCCATCACACAAATGCGGTGCCCTTACTTTCGAAGGTTCCTCTAATCCTCTGCAGTTAGCTGCTTTACTGTTTATTACAACGTAAAAAGATGACACTAGCTTCCTTATGTTGCATACTTTTGTTTGTTATTCCTTTTCACGAGTACTGTGGTAGGTTGTAAACATATAAGAGCAGCTTAAAGCACTGTCACTAGCTTCATTGTCTTTTTGTAATCCTTATCGGTAAAGTAAGGCTAACACGTCAAAGACTTCACACAGTTTTTGTCTGCACCATTTGCTACATGTACCATGCTGAGAAATTCTTTTTAAGCTGAGCTGCACTGTGCAGCTCTAATTAAGTCAGATGGAAGGTGGTGGTGCTAGGCAAATGACCCTTTTGTTGCACTTGTACTACACAGCAGCTGTATAGCATAACACCATCATATAACACATTCCTATGAAGGCCTCAACAATTTTATACTGCACTAAAATAGGAATAATGATAAAAACCAAGTGCAAGCATGGCACAAACTTAATCGAACACACTCAAAGAATCTATTCCACAATGGTGGTCAGTGCCTTGCTGTAGACCTATCCCGGAACAGTGACATCCCCACCAGACTGGTGGAAGCAACTATCACCTGCTTCAAACCCTTGCCCAAGCTCTTAGTGACACAGGAGGAATGCTCATGTATGCTTTCATGGAGCGGCTGTAAGAGAGTACAGTGAATATAGAGGAAATGCAAGAGTAATTATTTTTACATTGTGTTATAAATGCTTACAGGAGCAGCACTGTTATATGAACCTTCAAAACTGATAGCAGGAACGGAGCATGCCGTAGTGGATATGGCTACAGTGTGAATACTGTCGAAGTAAACTGACCATAATCACCCGGAGGAGTCTGCGATGCCTAACATGCCATGCTCGCTGACATGCCTCGTGATCGTCTGCTGCTTATCCGTCGGCTATAGACAAAACCAGATGGGAAGCTTAGTGCTAGTCACGGTTGTCAGCAGCGGTGCCTCCTAGCCAAGCAATGTCCTCAGGTGAAATCAACTGCGGAGGTGGGGCCCAGATGAGCACATCAAAACGTTTATTGACATTGCTGGACACCGTGCTGACACGTCTGGTGTTATGTTTGGAATCCCATCTGCCTGCACCTCTCATGCAGCGATGTGCTGTTTTGAATGGCCATTTTTCTCTGTTTGGTGCCATAATCCTTTATTTGCTTTTTTTGGTCATGACACCTTGGTTGGTAAACAGCCCCTTCAACCTGGGGACGTATTCTGAAACGTTCGCCGCCGCGAAAGTTTCGCCCTGGCCACGCCTCCGCCAACGACGCGCGCTGAATGGCTGATTTGACAAAACCGGAAATCCACATGCGCCGCCTGGTAGTTTCTGTCTACGTCATTTCAACGTCACGGTGTCATTGGGTGCTCCGGACATATATTGAATAAGCGAACACGTCTTTTGGCGTTCGGTTGCTGGTGGAGTCTAGTACAGGTACAGGCGTGCGTCTAATTGTCGTACAAAAATCCCTCACGTGACCTGATCCGAGGTGCCTAGGGACAGGATCGTTTAGGGACTTTTGAGAAGGCATGATGGTTGCGCCGAGCGACGCCGTGGCGTGTTCGTTCTCGGCGTGATCGTTCACCGGCTCGCGCGGACCGCGCGTTGTTCAACGTTGCTCATGTGCTTGCGTTGCTTGTGTGTTGGTTGTACGTACTTAGCGGGAAAGCCGCGAGTAGTGGTGATGCGACAGTGCGGCTTTCGCCATCTGTGCTTTCGCCTCGGTGAGCTCTGGCAGTACAGAATCTGCGTTGTGTGACCCGTGCTTCCTTGACAATTGAAATGTCGAAGTGGCCTAGCGCCTCGGCAGCGAAGTTCTGCGAACCGCGATGCCGTGGCGTGCGTTGAATCTCCGGCCCACGCCGACCGCTGGTCGTGTGTCTCCGCAGTGGGTTCAGTATTTGTTGGATAAAAGTCGCGCAGTAGTAGTGGTGTGGCATGTCGGCTTTAAGTCTCGGTGAACTCTGGTGGTGTGATGTCCGCATTTCTGAAGAATTCATTGGTGCTGACGATTGAAATATTCAAGTGGCGTAGCGCCACGGCAATGCAATTTGCGAACCGGCGCTGTGCAGCAGCGTCGTCGTGTTCGCCCCTTTTCGGCAGCGTCATCACATCGCACATGCACTTTTACTTGACGGGACTCGTAGGCGGAGGTATTGCACGTGTTTTTCGCCACGACTTACGTAAGTAATATGATGCATAAGGTGGTGTTTGCTCACAACTGTTCACGCGTCCTTGAAATAGGGCAGCGCATGTTTTCAATCGTGTTCAGCGCTAGTGCACTATCCGTCACTTCATGTGATTTACTTTTATCGTGGGCTTTACGACAATTATCGCGTAGTGCTGTGAACATAACGGAGCTTTAGTGATGTCACATGATCTGCCAGAATTCCACGAAATGCAGAGTAGATGTTTAATAATATTCGTACTAAAGGCGCGATAAGCACAGTGAGGTGGAGCCTAATACTGTGCCCTGTAATCTTCAGCTGCATTTGCCACGAAATGCAGAGTAGATGTTTAATATTATTCGTACTAAGGGCGCGATAAGCACAGTGAGGTGGA
The DNA here is from genome assembly GCF_050947875.1 of Dermacentor variabilis. Classification (NCBI taxonomy): domain Eukaryota; kingdom Metazoa; phylum Arthropoda; class Arachnida; order Ixodida; family Ixodidae; genus Dermacentor; species Dermacentor variabilis. Next base: position 167,429,919 of record NC_134572.1, read on the forward strand.
GCCTAATACTGTGCCCTGTAATCTTCAGCTGCATTTGTGCCCGTTTTTCGCGCTCTTAGTTTTAGCAACGGGACGCAGGGTTCGGTGCAAAGTTGGGACGAATGAATGTGTATATACGTCTGCAATAACTTCACCGCAACACATTTGTTACCCTGAACATACTGCCCCGCCCGCTTTACTATAATCTCAGGTGCTCTCGAACTCTATTTGCCGGTATTTTTATTTTCACGTGCTGAATGGTCCTACCGCAATACATATATATAGTGAGGTGAAGCTGATTAATGTTGCCAAGTGCTCTGACAGTGTCAGATCTAACAGTTATAGAATGACATGGTCAATACAACAGCTCACACCTTCACTTTAACAATTCTATTAGGACTGTCAAACTAATCTTACAGCACAGAAAAGCAACGTAAACACCTCAAGAGTTGATTAGCAAGTAATACTGGAAAGTTCAAGTCTAGTGATCAAGGGTGTGGTGAAGTGCTTTAAACATTCAACCAACACACCTTAAGTGCTTAAAAATTTCTAGCATATTGATGCAGGCTGATCAGACTTACTTTGATATTGGTTGTTTTACAATGAAAATAATAGTACTGCATAAGAGGACGCAAGCGACTCGTGTGCTGCTTGGTTATGCAAACCACATGGGTGCCAGAAATACCCAAACATGGTGCTTGTTTACACACGCTGCTTGCGTCCACTAATCTAAAGCTCTCTAATGTCAGCAGTATAAAGAGAGGCTGTAAAAATATGGCTTTGAATTTCACAACTCCAATTTTGTTTCTTCTGTACTTGTACAACCTATGGTTTCGTGACAGCATCTGTCTAGCTCATTGCCACATTTTGCGACAAAAGCAGTGATGATTCAGTCAGAGTTACCTGTCCTAATATTACTCCAATAATTCTTTAAACAGTTCATTTTTTAAGCACGAAGCATGTCATGCCCAACTAGAAAATTAACCATGCAATAATCTACTAGAAGTGGCTAAAAAATCCGCAGTCTTCTGAAGTCAGCTTGATTTGCAGCTGCTAAAATTGGCTATTATTGAATTAGGGCAAGGAAGAAACGGCTTGAATAAACATGTCTCATCAGAAAGTTGCGGTGGTGTGCTGCAGGCTAAAAGCCGTTTTGGCATTGGTCTACCTCTGTCCCAAAACCAGGCACCACAGCCAAGGCGACTTCACTTGGCTTTGACAGCTTCAAATTCGCTTTCACAAGCACGTGATACTCAGTCGAGGTGAGCTCAATGCACATCACCCGCACTGGGGATGCAAAGACATACGGCCAAGAGGATGCCACCTTGACGAAGCAGACACCACAGAGTGCACATGGCAAAGATGGAGTCATTTTTCAGATGTTGAGGAATCTTGCCGAAACAGGGAAGCAAGCACTATTGCTTGTAATCAATGAAATCTGGAATATTGGAATTCCCCACAGAGTGGAAACACTTGGTCATGATGCCACTACCGAAACCAGGCAAGAAACCTGACACCATAGACAACCTTTGATCAGTCTCACTCACATTGACAGTGTGCATATTGACTGAAGGAATGTGCCTCGCGAGGCTGAACCAGCATCTGGGAAAGACAATAGCCTCTTTCTGCATCAAACCATTGTCAATGCCAGCCGCTTTGGAGGAAAGATGTATGGGTTCTTAGTCACAGTCCAACCAAGAAGGACGTTGAGCACAGTCTGCAATGAGGAGGTACTGGTGGCCTTTCGTGAAGCCTGCCCAGTCATTAGTGGTGTGAAAGCCTCTAATGCAACCATATGTTTGAATATGAAGTTATAGTAAACAGCCAAAGACTTTTACCAACTGCACAGGTGGAAATGCAGGTAAAACCCGGACCAGCACACTTGGTTGCAGGAGTGATTCGCTGATGAGGTAAGAAGGTGACTTAACAGTTGGTGATAAGGTACACCGAATGCAGGTATGCACAATATGTATACATACTGTTAGGCTGAAACAGATTAATTTTCTCCAAAGCAATATCAAAAGCTCAATTTTGTTTAGGATGCCACTCATGTGCTTTAGGCAAGTGTGGACATCATCATCATCAGTCTGGTTACACCCACTGCAGCGCAAAGGCCTCTCCCATACTTCTCCAACTACCCCGGTCATGTACTAATTGTGGCCATGTTGTCCCTGCAAATTTCTTAACCTCATCCGACCACCCAACTTTCTGCCGCCCTCTGCTACGCTTCCCTTCCTAGCAGTGTGGACAGGGTTATATACAGCGGCATATGCAAATGATACAACTAGATACAGCTGTTATGCGTAATATTTTTTTCTGGACTAAATTCTTGCTCCTTGAACTCATTCGAGATCATTAACTGTAGCACCAAAGTAGTGGAACACTACCGAACAAAGGCATGTAGCGTGCACATCTCAATTCTTCTTATGCCAGTCTTCTTTTTTACACCAACAGCTGCTATGGGCCAACTCCCCTGGTTCTGATGTCTACTGGTGTTGTCACTCTAATTCCCAAATTTATTGCTAGAATATTGCAGATAAAGTTCTCATTGTGATGTGTGGATTTAAACATGATCAAAAGATTGGCAGTCCACAATTCTACATTTCAGTCACTCTGCTGATGGTACAGTCGTGGCGAATACCGATCCTGGAGAGTGCGATCTAGCCAACAGGTGCCATGATTGGCTAACACCTGTTCAATGTCTGCGTGCTGTATATAGAGCTGGCGTCCACGCCTTCAAATTCTTACTCATCACTTTCCCCACTTGTGAAGGCAGTACTATGTTAATTTTTCTTCTTACATGTAATGACAGTGATTGGGTACATCTGCTTTATTAATCTTCTAGTGCTTGGCTTCTCAGATTTACTGGATGGGGCTGGTTGATGGGGCAGAGCGCGAGACCTAGCAATGGGTAGCTCAAATATAGCTTTGAGAAAACCAAATTAATTCAGCAGTAAGAAGCTAAAGGGTTGTTTTTCTGGAGACCAGAGACCAAGTCTGGATGTGAAAGAGGAGGAACAAAACTTGTCTTTCCACTGCAACACTGGGAGGCACAACTCCCACTTATTTTACTTCTTTAAAGGAGATTACTGACTTGCACTGGCAAGTGTTCACTTCAACAAACACCGAATGAAGCGAGCTTCCTGCGCATATTTCACCATTTATTGCATCACTTTCACAGTATGAGTGAAACTCCAATTTTCGTTATGCCACAACTTGCCCAATCTTGTGTTTTGCAGTAGGATTTTAGCAGTGCTATTAAGGCACTTACATATTCGTGAATAGTAGTAGAGAAAAAAAGTAAGAAAACAGTGGCTTTTTGTGCATCAACTGTGCATGCACCTGGTGCTCTCATGTCCATTTTTTCCGCTATCGGCTAAACCGTTCTAAACAAGAAAAGCTCATACACAATTATTAAGGAGAGTCAGACAACTAAACCCGTATCCTTGGTAAGCAAGGTTTATTTATTTGGTGACATTTTCTGTGGCCCTGCTATTGGGCTTTCTTTTCATCCTTTTCCGCTGTGCAGATTCATTAAGAAGTGACAAGACAGTTTGGCAATTTTAATCATTGAAAGACTTAGCGAAACCTTTTTTGGGTTGTTTTTTCTTGCTTTCAGACTCTGCACATTGCCTTTTAAGGCATGTTTTAAGTGTTTCTTTTTTATGGAGAGGGCATGTTAACATCTTTTACACCATGTCAATTATGTGGTGCCATAGTGCGTTCTTTGATGGAGTCTTGCCCTTTCATTCAGTAAAATATGTTTTTTGTGTCGTAGGCCATTTTATATTTGAGTACGAGTGTAGCATTTCGCTAAGTTTTGCCTCTGTCACCCAAGCTTGCTACTCACTGCTGTTGACATGTGACACACATGTGACTTTTGTTCAATAAAAGGAAGTCTGTCACTTATCCTGTGCACTGGTTGTCTTTTTGAATTACAATTTGTTGCCTATATTAGTTCTTTTGTTGTATCTCAGATTAGGAATGGCTATCAAAGTTGACATCATTTAATCATATTGCACACAATGTGGATGATATGTACTTGCAATATATGGCCACCATAAATAGAAGTTAATTCAAGAATAGTGCCTTTGCATGGTGGGGCAGCCATGAAATGTAGCTATAAGTTACCAGCACTGCAAGTAGCACTGTTTGTGCAGAATATAGTTCAACTCTACTACTTTCAAACGTCGTTGTTTTTATCTGCATTTGTATAGCTCCAGTTCCTGTGAACAACACGCATCTGGCGGAAGAGTGGCTTGCACCTGCAGTGGGGCCCAATGAATAGCCAAATTTCTGCCCGTTTTCATGTTATTAGCATATTAGATGAGGCAGTCGTTCTTATAGTAAACTGTTTGCGCAGTGTAGAAGCCACTGCGGGTGTCAGGATCTTGTACACATCTTCAGCTTTGCAGGGGACACAGCATCTGGCACATAGTTTGTCACAGGCCATGTTTTTGGGGCAAGTTGGGTTTACTCACTTGCAAAGAGAACCAAGCTTGTTGGATATGAATTAAACCGCCTGTACACTCGGTGGCCTTCTTCATTTTGTGTGACATATATGGTTATAGCTACCCTTGCTTTATGCACTTCTTGTCCGGCAGCAGTTTTGCTTTTGAAACACTCAGGATAGCTTTCAGCAAGCTGGACAGGAATAGCACTGAAAAACCAGCAGATGTTAATTGTTGCACTTGTCATGCGAAGCTTCCTACAGTATGATGAAATTTGTAACGATGAATTGAGTAAATGAAAATGAGGAAATTAATGAAGGTGTTCCTCAAGGCCTTCTAGCTTGTCATGAGTTTGGAGCAACGTGATGTATAGCACTTTTCTGATCGCATGCTATAGGTTCAGCAGGTGTGGCCATGGTTGAAGTGCAGTGCAAGGTCAAGAAAACAGATATCTATGAGCAGCGCACTGGTGAAGGAGACGCTGGGAAAACTAGTGGGAAGCCTGTTGAACATCTAATTGAGCAAGTTGCTGGCTTCACCAGGCAGACTGTGACAAAGAGAAGGAAGTCATCAACACATCAGAAGGTTTTTGCGTATAGACACTGCTAAGGTTCTCAGGCACGTCTCTTGTAACACGCCAACAAATCTTAGTGCGCAGGCTATGCATGACAAACTACATATGCCTTCTGTTTGGACAAAGAACTGCTCATTGTATGATGAAGATGGAGTGGACAAAAAAAAGGGCAGCTCCACTAATCTGGTTTCACTGGTATCAGCAGTGCTTTGTAAGTATGCATCGCCATACTCCCCACTGCCTTCTTGATTGACATCAGCAAGGACCAGCTTGAGGCAAGGGGTAATAGACATCTTTACAAGCTAAAAATGCATGCATGCATGGAGAGCACGTTGTCTCCAAAAAGTAGGCACTTCACAGGGACACTGGAGAAAAAACAGATTATTGACAGTGGCCAAAGGCAAGCTTATCTGCTACTAAACACCCAACACTGTTGCCATGTGACACCTTTGAAACAATCCTTCTGAAAGAAGAAATCATCCTTGTGCATCCATAAAGAGGGCGGATAGGCAAAGCCCCTTCAGCAATGCGGCCAGCTTCAAAAGGCCCACTTGGCACATCCTGAATGCTTCCTTCTTAGACTTTGCTGGGTGCAAGCATTCTACTGTCCAAAAGTTGTCATTGAGAGCACTGTTGGTTTGGTGGCAATACAGTTCAGAAGCGATTGCAAGAAACCTTTCTTCCGAGTTGGTCTGTAGGCTCATGGTGCTCACAAAGCGACACCATGAGACAAGCAAGGTGACCGGATGCCTCCAAGCCCTTGTTCGTGTATCACACTGTTCTGTTAGTAACAACCATCAGATCCGAAACCAACAAGCTCAAGTTCAGCACTCGTGTGGTTACTGTGGAGGATCCATAATAGAAAGCACAAAACAGAAAACTGAAGGGAAAGGATAAGGCACCATTTAACACCTAGTATTGCTGCAGCCCACCCCCTTTTATTTTGTCTGGTCATGCTACATTTTTTTCTATATATAGGCATGAACTTATCCTGTGCACAGCTTATTGCAGAGAGCATAGGTGATGTTACCAATCGGTGTCCGATTTTTATATACACTATATGCTGGCTCAAAGAGGCTCGAAACACTGCAATGGAAGCTTCTAATAGAAAAGGTGCCTGGAAGAAAAAAAAGCTGTGCTGCAACCATCTTGGCAACATCTTGTCGCCTTAATAAAAATTGTGCTTCCGTATAAACTTCAGCCCTCCAGTTTAGAGTAAAGTACCAGTGCACTTATGAAAAACGAATCAATTCTCAAAGAGCATGTGCAGTCCAGCCAGAAGCATAGGTATGAATCCGCATTGTGCTCCTGCATTGAAGGTGAATAATGCGTTACAAAATGACGAATGTGCCTTTGCTTCCCTGCAATATGAATTTGTAATGTACAAAGAATTGTCAATTAAGCTTACCAAGAGCACAGAGGCACTTGCAAATTATATCACAATTGAAAATAATGAGCAAACCTATGTGCCCTTTCCACTATTAGTATGCTTTACTGCACAATGCTTTATTCCACCTCTGTATTGCGGTGTAGCAAGCTACGAAAGAAACGTTGCATAATTGAGCTTTTTAAGATTAACTTTTTTGCTATACACCTATGTTCTGCGGTGAAGCCTAAGCAATGTACTACGTTGAAGCATACTAAAAGTGGAAAGGGGCCACTGTCACTGGACATAAAAAGAGTTCTTTAATTATACCCTATGATTATACACTCGCGCAACCGCCGCCTCTCAGGTCGCCTGAGTGGACATACTATGCTGGGTGATAGCGGCCCCCTCCCACTTTTAGTATCCTTTATTGCGTAACTAAAATGCACTGCGGCGAAGAAGCAGTACATTTGTATTGAGTGAATAAACAAATGGTTTTTACAACAGTACAGAAATAAACGCGCACCATGCATCAGTCTACCACATGGAAGAGCATCGCAACAAAATGTAGCTGATTCACACAGGCTTTGTAGCCCACTTATCAGTCGTAAAGGCTATTCTGGGTAATTCATAATTTCACACACACAGAAATATGTTTATATGTTTACGTTCGTACTCCTTGCGTAATAAGACTTCCAGAACTTCCACAACAGGTAGTAATTTACAACACACAAACGAAAACAACAGATACATATGCCTTGTTTTCAACTCGGTCGTCATGCAAATGACATATAGCACGGAAAAACGTGAACATGCTGTGTGTTAGCATCGTAAACTTCATACTAGGCAAGGAGCACACCACAATCCCGCGACAGCGGCTAATGAGACCAAAACGGGAGCACATATCTGTGAACGTGCAAATGGAGACCCTAAGCCACTCTGCTCCACCACCCCCCGCTGCAAGGCTGAACCACTCGTTTCAAGCACAGCACACCTAACACACATTCAGCACTGAACAGTGGGCGGTCAACGCAGTCGCATTTACATGACTTGTAGCGAGCAGCACATCCCTCGATGTCCGTTAAGCAAAGTCGGACACGGCGACGCCACATCGCGGTTCGCAGAACTTCGCTGCCGATGCGCTAGGCCACTTCGACATTTCAATTGTCAAGGAAGCACGGGTCACACAACGCAGATTCTCTACTGCCAGAGCTCACCGAGGCGAAAGCCGCACTGCCGCACCACCACTACTCGCGGCTTTCCGCCAAGTAACGCAGAACCTACAACCAACACACAAGCAACGCACGTACAATCACATGAGCAATGTTGAACAACGCGCGGTCCAGAGAACGATCACGCCGAGGACGAACACGCCACCATACGCCACTACGGCGTCGCTCGGCGCCAGCATCGCGCCTTCTTAAAAAGGATGCTGTCCCTAGGCACCTAGGATCAGGTCACGTGAGGGATTTTTGTACGACAAATAGACGCACGCCAGGTACAGTGGCTAGAATAGAGAAGTGTTATGAAAACGCCGGCTCGTGCGTGGCGCTTTGGAAGAAAACTTCCAGGGGGCGCTGCCGCACGCATACACGTCGGCAGCGACGGCGGCTAGCAGCCGCAGTGCAGGGGCCCTGCGCGGAATGCCATCATCCTCGCGCGGTCAGGAATGCAATAACAAATAAGAGAGCTTCACACTATGTATATGCTCGCTCGTTCATGGCTGCAAATTGCTATATAGTAGCATAGCTCCTTACGAATCACAAGGCGCCAAGGTAACAATCCGATTGAGCGCACATCGATGGTACAATGCACCTTGTTTTATCTGGTTATCGAAAGCAAAGCAAGAAAATTCCCAGTGGTAACTCGGAAGCAAAGATTTTATTTTCAACACATTGCTTGCGCAAACAACTCAGATTTTGAAAAATTGCTTAGAATCTGTTGAAAGCAAACCATTCTCAGTCATCGACGATATTTTCACAGGAAAACGCGCTCTCTTTGTTAGTGCCTTCGTGTAGAAATGTGCAAACGGGTGGCCAAAATAGCTTTTGTAACCTGGTTGGTGAATTTGGGGCCATGCTGTGCACAGCCTAGCATGGCGTCTTTTTTTTTTTGCAGGCAGAAGACAAGCTTTTCCAAGAAGTCACTCTGCAGCTCGTTGTAACTTCGAACCAGACCGAAAAAAGTAGTTTGAAGGGCGTCTACATATGAGAAGAGCTTCTCAGAAGGGTATATGAGGCCCCGCAGAAATGGATGAACATAGCCAGCTATTCTTTGGCTTCGTCGGCGAAAACAAGGAGATCGTCAAAGCGTTCCTTGCACGCAGTCTTCAGGATTGTTTCGTGTCCAACATATACCCTGCGATGTAGAAGACTAGCCGCTGATCGCTCATCTTTTCAAGGTACTCATGGTATGGAAGCATTGCGGACTTCTTTATCACGTGAAAAGCTTCTTCTACCTTCCCGCTATGGGGCTCTTGCATTGCCCAGGGGGCGCTGCGAAAAAGGTGCTAAAAAGCGCCCTCTGTCCTAAAATGGGTCGTACCAAGCTCGGTCGTCTGCTTCGGAAAGCACGTTTACAATATGAACCCGCCACTTTCGGTTGTGTTGTATCACGGCCTGCAGCGAATATCGGGCGCCGAAGATTTTTTTCAGGGGTGGCACGCTGCGTAAAGGCAAGAAATTATGCAGTTCCGAATGCGTGTACGCCGTTCAAGAATTAGGCGGCGAAGTTTTAGCACGGTGTCAATCGCAAGTGAAGCGAGTCGCGTACGAAGTGAAACTTCAGGTAAGGTTTGCACGCTAGCTGCCAGTTTCAGGCGCACAAACGCGAGGAAATGCTTGCCATAAATGAATCCACAGCAGCGATAAGCAGACATCATGTGTACGAAACTGCTCGAGCACACGACGGTATGCGCCGCGACTGCTCGAGCGCACAATCGTACGCGCCGCGACGGCAGCGGTCTTTCGACATGCTGCGAAACGGCGGGCCTCCTGAAATCTTTGTTGGCTGCATGCCGCTAAACAAGTAGTCATGCGTGCGTTGTAGTAGCGGCCATGTGTCCCTTTTCGTAACTGGTAATAACTGATGCAATGCATATGAGCTCGCACGTACGTGCGAATCGCGCCGCAGCGCGAGCTCGTGCGCTGCTCGCTTGATGTAGCTTTTAATGGCGGCGCTCGAACATCGATGTGCTGCAATCAATACTGCCTTGCTTCGCTGCCTCAACGTGCTGGCTTGAGATCAAGGATGAGCGCATTTAACTCTCTTAATCTGTGCTCCTCGTAGTGGAGTAGTGAATTGTCATCGAATGAGCCCGACCATTTGTGCCCATTTGCACGCACCTGGTCACTTCACGTACCACTTCGCATCGGTCGAATTGTTAATTGTCGCTGGGGCCGGGTCTCGAATCGTGAATTACCAGCCGTGCCTGCTGCTATGTCGGTCTGCTGTCGGGAGTGTAGGTGCAAAAGACCAAAATTTAGAACGCAGATAATCAAGCAAGCTTCAAGACAGGCGAAGCAGTCAGCATGGCGCGAAGTTTCGCTTACTCAGCGCGACGAACTGCAGCTAAGCAGCGCGCCAGACGCTCCACTTCGTGAGGCCTCGAAGGAAAACGGTAGAATCTGATTTGGGATTCAGGCCTTCTTGTTCATGGCAGCCCACGACGCAGAAGTAATGACGGTGACGCCTTTTCGAGGCTGGGCTAGGTCTCTCCGATCGGCGTCACGGATTCCTTCTGCTCCTAGCATTACGTCCCACGGCACACGGAGAGTCCGTTTTCGTTAAACTATAGGCTGCGGCGAGCTCGCAGCGTGGTCGGCGTGGTCTGTGAGAAGTGACGAGCCTTTTCGCACTCGTAACAGGGCAGAAAAAAGTGCGAATCGACGCAAAACTCGGCCTAGAAACGTGCTTCGCCACAGCCAGGGCTCAATACGACCCAAGCTGGTACGACCCAGATGTCGTTTCCCGCGCCGCCACCAGGCGCCGCTACTATACCTCAAACTCCAGCGCAAGACGCCCATGGCTTGCATACTAACCACTGAGGAGAAAGGTCAGATCGCCCCCTTCACAGTTGCCACTCCTGGGCGCTTTGTCCAATTCGTAAAAACTCAAACAGTTCACAACGAGCAAGAATTGGGCAGAAGAGGGATGGTCGTTGCCACCAGAAAATCGTCTAATGATACCGAACAATTTCTCTAGGCAGTCTTGCCTCAGCCGGCACGTCAGCAGCTACTTAAAGCCAAGTTTCTCACGAAGGTACTTCATTAGATCAAGCGTGGCCTGAAGGGTGAACCTTAGTCCTTTGGCAGTGCTTGCTGAAAGAAACCGTGCTGGTGACGTTCCCGCGTGAGCCTCCCATTCGTTTAAGCAGTCTAACACATCCTTGACGTGCCTTTCATGTTCAGAGTAAGGTTTCAATCCCTCAGGTGCAATCCGTGCTGTCATTGTTTTTACTAGCTTCCAGATTAGCAGAACAAAGGCTTGACTTGGTGAGGGGTCACCGCAGTGCTCCTTTAATTGCTTCTTGTAGAAAAACAGGCCCCGAAGCACCTGGGGAATGAAAAGGTGCAATGCCAGATTTACCTTCATCTTTTCAAAGTTGTTAGGTCTCACGTGAGCAAGAGTGATCTTCGGCATCACTTTAAGGGTAAGTGGGCACTTATCCTCTATGTGTGCTGCTCTGATGTGCTCAGTATAAACAGACCCTTCAGGCCTTTTGCACCTTGCTTTAAGAAGGCCATTTTGAACACATTTTATCAGGCTCGGAAAATCCGAAATGAAGTGGCGTCTTCCGGTGTCAACAGGATATGGTACAGATGGTTTTATGGACGTCGAGGAGCCAGAAATCACAAAAAGCCGCCACATTGAACGGTTCCATGAAGCTCCGTCCGCCGTGATATAATCTACCTTCAGCCCAGCCTTTTGTCCGAGCTACACGGCTTCTGTTAAGTTCTTGCACAAAAGCAGCCTTCACATCTCCCCTGGAAGCGAAAACGCCGAATATCTGGCGTCAGCTAGGAACCAGTGAAAGGTTGAAACATGATCACAAGACAGTGATTGCAGAGAAGATGTTTGCCGTTTTCCAATGTGAATTTTCCCCAAGTCCACCACTCCTTCTACTTTCCCTCCTGCGCCAACATACAAGAACTCTGACAGCTTCATTTCGTCCACAATCGGGCCACCGTGGCACTTGAATTCCTCCATAGATTTGGTTTTTCTTTCAATGCCCGTGATAATAGCAGGGTTGAGGCCAAACCCATCCTTGTATTTCCGCATGTGCACCTTTAAACAGCTTCCGCTTGGGAGGATGAGTATGCCTTCCCGCCCGACATGCTCGTCGAGCCTAGAGTTTTTCATTAGCATTATCACGCAATCCAGCAACCAGTCCGGATTGTACTATATACCTTTCGTTGATTTTTGGCGAGCTGCTTGAAAGCATTCCATAACAGCAAGTCTTTGCTTCGGTGGAAGGGCGTGTAACCGGTCTGCGAGGACGCCCTTTTCAAGTTCTGCATTTTTGTGTCTACAGTTTCTCAATAGTTTCAGTGTAAGGTGACAGCTAGGCTTTGAGCCGGCAAGTGGCTTGTGCGTGCGCTCTTCTACGTTTTCAAATTGCTGCAGCAGAAAAAGAAACGAGCACTACTTCCCAGAGGTCAGGGCGCGTGGCGTTGCTGAAGCAGCAGAGCCGGCGCAACTCTCACCGGGCGACGTGTAAACGTCAGCGCGCGCCCCCTCGCGGCTCCCCTGTGGGCGGCTTCACTGCGTCTCGTAGGCGCTCCGTGCTGGTCGCCACACTTCCCTATTCTAGCCACTGTAGTACAGGGTAGGTAGGTGGTAGCTTTTAGTGGAGTTTTTGATGGCGTGTTGCACGTGTTATTTCCAGGCGATTATTCATTGATATGTTGTTGTTAGATTGTGTTCCCTTGTGCAAGTGACACGTGTGGGTGGCAGTGTTTTTGAGTAGCGCCGTGAACAACGCACTGCTCGCGTGGTTCCTCGCGCGACGGCGGGAACAACATACCCGCTCCAGCCGTGACGCCTTCGCCATGAGGGGAGAAGCTTTTTGGCGCCATTTCCGGATGACGAAAAGCGCCGTCCGGCTGCTTTGCAGTGAGCTAGCCCACTTGATGGAGCCACTGACCTCGGGGGGCCTGAGCGTTGAGGACCAGGTCCTCTGCACCCTCAGGTTCTTTGCAACTGGCAGCTTCCAGTCGTCAGTCGGCAGTGATGCGACCATCGACATGTCCCAGCCGTCTGTAAGCCGCTGCATCGCAAAAGTCGCGCGGGTCATTGTTCAGGTTGGCAAGGAGCAAGGATGGGTGGCCTTCCCACGCACCGCCAGCGAGTGAGCTGCAATTAAGCAAGGGTTCTTGCAGCGCGGCAGGCTCGGCGGCTCGATTGGGTGCGTGGATGGCACGTTCATCGCCATCGTCGCCCCGAACCTGCCTCCTGCGCAGAAGGCAACGTATTTCTGCCGTAAGGCTTATTACGCCCTCAATGCAATGGTGGTAAGTTGTAAACGAAATTTCATGTAATGGAGCAACAATTAACGGACAGTCATTGGCATCACCGTCACACAATTGTCTGCAATGTGTTTCAGGTGTGTGACTCGGACTTGAGGGTCCTTCACGTTGACCCGCGATTCGCTGGGTCGTGCCACAACGCGCACGTGTGGCGGTACGCGTCGCTTCGCAGGCGCATTGCCAGCGGCCGCATTGCCGTCCAAGACGGAGAGTACCTTCTCAGTGAGTAGTAACGAAGTTGCTGTCAAAAGAAAACTGTACTCGATGCGTGTGTATAATGTCCTATGTGGCGTAAGATGCCAGAAATACTATGACTGCTATCTTTATATGTGCAGGCGACAGTGCCTACCCACTTGAGCCGTGGCTCTTAACACCTGCGCCCGGCCACCCTGCCCCGCACACACCGGAAGCGCGCTACAACGCCGCGCACACTTCCGCAAGGTCAGCGGTGGAGCGCTGCATCGGCGTCTTGAAGAGCCGCCTCCGATGTCTGCAGCAGCACCGTGCCTTGCATTACGGCCCCAAAAAGGCAGCTACGATTGTGGCAGCCTGGGCGTCACTGCGCAATCTGTGCATTGACGAAAATGTGCCGCATACGGGCCGCGCGTACTCTGAAGGAGACGACGACGGCAACCGTCCGCACGCCTCAAGCAGCTCAGCAACACAGGGTGAAGCACCTCGGGCCAAGCGGGCACTGTATTTGCGCGGGAGGGCAGCACGTGCAAAGCAAATTGCAATACTCTCGATTGCTCGTAATCACCACTTACAGCATGTACAGAGAGCGGTTTGCCATGCACGCCGCCTGCAACGCTAGGCTGTAGCAGTTTGCCCAGCAGCAGTGGTTTACACATGCAGGCATTGCCACTCCTGGCATGTGCTTCAACAACGTATGCTGCCCTCCCTTAGGGCTGCCGTACACTAACACCTGCCCTTCTCCACTGGTAGTGTCGGCATTGTGCCAGACACTGCAATGTGCTGGCGCTAGTCATGTTGCGTTAGAAGCGTAAGTGCTTTCGTGCCAGACGCTGCCATGTGCTGACGAGTGTTAATGTGCGCTAGAAGTGAGCGTGTCTTCGTGCCAGACCCTGCCGTGTGCTGACATTAGTCCTTCTGCGCTGCAAGTGTGCGTCGTTTTGTGGCAGTAGCTGCCTACCCTTGCTGCTCCCTCGTGCCGCCTTCTCATTGTGCATGAGAGGTGTGCGCTGTTTTGTGGCAGCGGCTGCCTCCCCTTGCCGCTCCCATGTGCAGACACCTGCCGCCGCCTCCTTCTGCCCGAGTAGCGTGCGCCGCTTTGTGCCAGACGCTCTCACGTGCTGACACTTGCTCCTCCTGCACTGGGTGTGCTTGTGGTTTCGTTGCTGCCTCCCCTTGCCACTCCCATGTGCAGACACCTGCCGCCGCCTCCTTCTGCCCGAGTAGCGTGCGCCGCATTGTGACAGATGCTCTCACGTGCTGACACTTGCTCCTCGTGTGCTGGGTGTGCTTGTGGTTTCTTTGCTGCCTCACCTTGCCGCTCCCATGTGCAGACACCTGCCTCCGCCTCCTTCTGCCCGAGTAGCGTGCGTCGCTTAGTGCCACACGCTCTCACGTGCTGACACTTGCTGTTCCTGTGCTGGGTGTGCTTGTGTTTTCGTTGCTGCCTCCCCTTGCCACTCTCATGTGCAGACACCTGCCGCCGCCTCCTTCTGCCCGAGTAGCGTGCGTCGCTTTGTGCCAGACGCTCTCACGTGCTGACACTTGCTCCTCCTGTGCTGGGTGTGCTTGTGGTTTCGTTGCTGCCTCCCCTTGCCGCTCCCATGTGCAGACACCTGCCGCCGCCTCCTTCTGCCCGAGTAGCATGCGTCGCTTTGTGCCAGACGCTCTCACGTGCTGACACTTGCTCTTCCTGTGCTGGGTGTGCTTGTGTTTTCGTTGCTGCCTCCCCTTGCCACTCCCATGTGCAGACACCTGCCGCCGCCTCCTTCTGCCCGAGTAGCGTGCGTCGCTTTGTGCCACACGCTCTCACGTGCTGACACTTGCTCCTCCTGCGCTGGGTGTGCTTGTGGTTTCGTTGCTGCCTCCCCTTGCCGCTCCCATTTGCAGACACCTGCCGCCGCCTCCTTCTGCCCGAGTAGCGTGCGTCGCTTTGTGCCAGACGCTCTCACGTGCTGACACTTGCTCTTCCTGTGCTGGGTGTGCTTGTGTTTTCGTTGCTGCCTCCCCTTGCCACTCCCATGTGCAGACACCTGCCGCCGCCTCCTTCTGCCCGAGTAGCGTGCGTCGCTTTGTGCCACACGCTCTCACGTGCTGACACTTGCTCCTCCTGCGCTGGGTGTGCTTGTGGTTTCGTTGCTGCCTCCCCTTGCCGCTCCCATGTGCAGACACCTGCCGCCGCCTCCTTCTGCCCGAGTAGCGTGCGTCGCTTTGTGCCAGACGCTCTCACGTGTTGACACTTGCTCTTCCTGTGCTGGGTGTGCTTGTGTTTTCGTTGCTGCCTCCCCTTGCCACTCCCATGTGCAGACACCTGCCGCCGCCTCCTTCTGCCCGAGTAGCGTGCGTCGCTTTGTGCCACACGCTCTCACGTGCTGACACTTGCTCCTCCTGCGCTGGGTGTGCTTGTGGTTTCGTTGCTGCCTCCCCTTGCCGCTCCCATGTGCAGACACCTGCCGCCGCCTCCTTCTGCCCGAGTAGCGTGCGTCGCTTAGTGCCACACGCTCTCACGTGCTGACACTTGCTCTTCCTGTGCTGGGTGTGCTTGTGTTTTCGTTGCTGCCTCCCCTTGCCACTCCCATGTGCAGACACCTGCCTCCGCCTCCTTCTGCCCGAGTAGCGTGCGTCGCTTAGTGCCACACGCTCTCACGTGCTGACACTTGCTCCTCCTGCGCTGGGTGTGCTTGTGGTTTCGTTGCTGCCTCCCCTTGCCACTCCCATGTGCAGACACCTGCCGCCGCCTCCTTCTGCCCGAGTAGCGTGCGCCGCTTTGTGCCAGACGCTCTCACGTGCTGACACTCGCTCCTCCTGTGCTGGGTGTGCTTGTGGTTTCGTTGCTGCCTCCCCTTGCCGCTCCCATGTGCAGACACCGGCCGCCGCCTCCTTCTGCCCGAGTAGCGTGCGTCGCTTTGTGCCAGACACGCTCACGTGCTGACACTTGCTCCTCGTGTGCTGGGTGTGCTTTGTGGTTTCGTCGCTGCCTCCTCTTGTCGCTCCGATGTGCAGACACCTGCCGCCGCCTCCTTCTGCCCGAGTAGCGTGCGTCGCTTGTGCCAGACGCTCTCACGTGCTGACACTTGCTCCTCCTGTGCTGGGTGTGCTTGTGGTTTCGTTGCTGCCTCCCCTTGCCGCTCCCATGTGCAGACACCTGCCGCCGCCTCCTTCTGCCCGAGTAGCGTGCGTCGCTTTGTGCCAGACGCTCTCACGTGCTGACACTTGCTCCTCCTGTGCTGGGTGTGCTTGTGGTTTCGTTGCTGCCTCCCCTTGCCGCTCCCATGTGCAGACACCTGCCGCCGCCTCCTTCTGCATTTCAAGTGTGCGCCGCATTTCGGCTGTTAGTGGCTGCCTTTCCTGCTCCCTTGTGGTGACACCTGTGTTTGTGCGCTCGAAGTGTGTATGGTTTTCTGTCAAGTGGTGGCTCCTTGCTGCTCCAGTGTGCCGACACCTGCCGCCATCTGCTGGGGCATTAGAAGTGTGTGTGGTTTTGTGGCAGTTGGTTGCCCCACCTGACCTACATGTGCCAACATTCTTTATTGTGATAGAGGTGTTTGTGTTTGCGGTGATGTTTCTCGGCTTTCTTTTAAGGGGGAGCTTCTTCTGCAGTGTCTAGGCAACGGCTTGCGCTGCTCAGCATTGCCTTATGCTAGCTGCTGCCTTGTTCAACAGGTCTCACTGGTATCCCCGCTACTTCCTGGCTGCATCCTTGCGGCAGCACCAGACGCAGGGCCAGGAAACGCTGCATTCAGTGGGACTAGGAGCAGATCAGTGAGGCAGGTGATGTGAATGTGATTACACGTCATCTACCAGCACGCCATCATTCGTGTGAATCCGTTTGCATCATGCAATTTCGCCATTCTCTCAGCATTGCAGCCTTGCTGTCATGGATGATGATGTGCCATCGCACCACTAACGCCACACCTTTGTGCGCAGAGTCAGGGAAAGAAAAGTGCAAGATTCATGTGCATCATATGTAGTGTAAACACTATATGTACCGTGGAAGGTGGAAGTTTGCGATGACGTCATGCAGCGAGGCGTGCACCACATCTGAAAACAAAACGCTGTTTTCTCGATGCTGTCACTTCATGATATTGCGCTACGGCAATACCACATCTTTAGATGTCATGCCATCGTTACCGTATTGTAGCAGTTATTCCACTTTCGTAACACCACTGCTATCATCCACTTGTATCATTGCAATAACCTCCGCATCACATTTCTGTTGTCAGCATTTCAACTCCAGCGTAGTCTTGCTCGCACTGCCATTGTAATGGCACCATCCTCTTACCATAGGCATCTTTTCAATGCCAGCACGGCATTGTTGTCACGTCTCTGCTTCTTCTCTTGAGTTGGCAGTATACATTCACTGCTGTCACTTCCATGATGCTTTACTGACATTGTGACTCGATAGCAGGTGTGCAGTCATAACAGTTGAGTTATAACAAGACTGTATCAAGGACGGACTTGATCCAGGTGACGCTGAAGCTCACCTTCTACCGTGGCACCGGTGATAACTTGGGATCCTCTTGTTTCTGTCACTGTGGCTGGCAGCCACCTTTCTTCCTCTCCGAAGTTGCGAGTCCGAACAGGAGTGCCCGGGATCAGCTTGTTTTCTTGATTTGCCTGTGGACAGATAGGGAAGGCTGCGGGTGGTGGAGGGCATGCGTCCAACCGAGAACGGATCCGGTATCCCCAAAGTTGTTGAGACTGTGATCATCCAGGGGCGTTCTAAGGTAGCTAAAGAGCAGTTTAGCCAATCGCTCAGACAAGTCACCTGACCCAACCTTCTTGAGGCCATCTTTCAGCGTCCGCACGGCGCGTTCAGCAAGCCCGTTCGATTGCGGGTGATATGGTGCCGTACTGAAGTGCTTTATGTTGTTTCCTGTCACAAATTTTGTGAAAGTCTTTGGCGTGAACTAAGTTCCGTTGTCTGCCACAATGATTCTTGGTATGCCCAGCCTGCTGAAGATTTCGCGCAAGGATGTAACTGTCGATTGTGCTGTGGCATGACGCATTGGAATTGCTTCGATCCACTTTGAATGTGAATCTATGGCCACTAGGATCATGGTGTTGTTCACTGGACCAGCATAACCCAAATGGATACGTGACCAATTCTCATGCGTTAGTCGCCAGTTTGCTGGTATTTTTGCCGGCGGCATTGCGTTTACTTGTATGCATGTAGTACATTTCCTACTGATTTGTTCGATAGCTCCGTCGATGCCGGGCCACCACAAAAAAGTACGGGCCAACGACTTCATTGCTGACATTCCCTGGTACGTCTCGTGCAGGAATCGCAGCATGTTACCACGAGCAGCCTCGGGAATCACGACTCTGACCCCAGTAAATGAGACCTTTGTAAATGGTTAGCTCACTTTTTTGTGCGAAGTATGGATCTAATTACGGATCGGGTGCTACATACTTCTTTGGCTAACCATGAAGTATGTAGGAATTGACATTTCCAAGTACTTGACCTTTCTCGGTCAACTGTCTCAATGCTTGCGACGAAAGGGGCATGTCATCTAGCTGCTGCAGCGAGTGCACGAACTCGTGTAGCTCCTCTGATGAGGTTGTCCGAGCTAGGTTTGTACTCTATCTTGTACTGGTATGCTCCCAGCAGCACGGACCAATGCTGAATTTTTGCGGCAGCCATGGTGGGCGTGGGACGATCTTCGCGAAATGACCCACCAGCGGCTTGTGAGATGTGATGAAGGTGAACGGTCTTAAAAAGACATGTTTCTTGCCGCAATTGAACGCTCACAAAAGAAAGACACATAAAGACAACACAGGCGGCACTTCCAACTGATTTATTTTGGGCTGTGACCCAAGAAAATATATATACATACACGCATGCGCTGGCTGTTCACAGATCTACGCTACCCATCGGTCAAACAATCTAGTTTCTGATTTATAGAGCACGATAGATGTATCACTAATGCAATTTGTTCCTTTCTTTTTTGTATAGTAGGCTTCCATCAGCTCACGTGCGGTTTGAAATCTACTTCTGCCAAGAATCCTAATCTCAGAAAACCGTGGTTTGCACATGCAGGCCTTGCAGTGCGCAGGCAAATGTGCCACGCCATCTTTCATTAAATTTAGTTCGTGTTCCCTGGCTCGTTCATTTATGCAGCGTCCAGTCTGTCCTATATTATCTGTCCTATGGGAGATGTGCTACAGGCGTGGTGTACGAAATTCCCCTTCAGTGCGGCAAGTCCTATATAGGACAGACTGGACGCTGCATAAATGAACGAGCCAGGGAACATGAACTAAATCTAATGAAAGATGGCGTGGCACATTTGCCTGCGCACTGCAAGGCCTGCATGTGCAAACCACGGTTTTCTGAGATCAGAATTCTTGGCAGAAGTAGATTTCAAACCGCACGTGAGCTGATGGAAGCCTAGTATATATAAAAGAAAGGAACAAATTGCATTAGTGATACATCTATCGTGCTCTATAAATCAGAAACTAGATTGTTTGACCGCTGGGTAGCGTAGATCTGTGAACAGCCAGCGCATGCGTGTGTGTATATATATATTCTTGGGTCACAGCCCAAAATAAATCATTTGGAAGTGCCGCCTGTGTTGTCTTTATGTGTCTTTCTTTTGTGAGTGTTCAATTGCGGCAAAAAACATGTCTTTTAGCAAGCACCAACTAGGCCAACAAGCAGTTCTGTTGCAACATATTTCTAGTACAGCCGGCCTTTCTTCTTGTGCGCGTTTTCCGAAATCGTTTTTTAGCGTCGACACAATCGCCAGTTATATCGTCGCAACGACATGCCATGCAAGATACATCGGATTCTGTGTGAAGAAAGGACTGACGCCCTGTGAAGTGAGTGCCCTTTTTGGTCATGTTGCACCATCCAGAGGACGCAGTAACCGCCTGTGCAAAATACTACGTTCTGAACTTTGGAGACAACTACGTTTACATAATGATTGGCTTCGTGTAGTCCATTTTAACAAAGATACTGCTTGGCTAGCAGAGAGGAAGCTGAAGACGTTTAGACGCGTCATTCATCATATGACGGAGTACTGGTGGAACCAAGCCCTAGGACAGCTCCGCAAAGCCTATGGTGGAACGAAGACAACAGTAGCAACAAACAACCTGGTGCTGCTGGGAAATGCCAGCATTCCTGAGGATGCCACTAATCTTCTTACGAAAGGACCTAAGTGCAGCATTGAGCCCGGCATTCCTGTGCATGAACTTGCAGCGTTTAACAGAAATGTGGCTAAGAAAGCTCCCCAGGAGCACAAAGAAAGATGTTTGCTTGATGGTGTGGACAGTCTAGAAAAAAGCGTCTCAGGGTGTAGGTCAAGTCGTGATGCGGCTGTTATGCGGAAGACTGTTACGTTTTGGAGAGATCATAACCTAGTTATTTTGGAAGCAGACAAGGAGGGGTGTCTTCTAGTACTTCCTAGAGGAATGTACAATGAGAAAGCCGCAGAGCCGGTAAACCAAAAGTTTGTACAGATTAAGAAATCTGAATCAAAAGTATAGAGCAAAGTTGTCAGGCTGTGTAAGGAGTTCAGCTTGGACAAGTTGGCCAAGGATATCAACAATCTGAGAGCTACAGCGCTAAACATATTTTTCAGTGCAAAGACGCACAAGCCCAATGTGCCTTATGGAGCATCGTGAGCGAACGTGGAACGTGGCAATTGTTACTTAGTACTAAAGGTCCTAAAAACTGTTAAAGTAAATGATCCTTTCTCGACAGGCAATTCACAAGACATAGTGCAGTTTCTAAGAAAAAAAACAATCCATAGGCGATGCATTTTCTGTCGATGTTGAGGATCTGTTTTATTCAATTCCACATCATGCACTTTTTGTTGCCGTAAAGATGTGCATAGAAGAAAGTGGCATCATAGCTTTTCAAAATGCAGCTGGTGTTACGCTTGAGGACTTCTTAACATTATTGGAAGCCTATCTTAACAGTACCTTTATTTCCTTTGACAAACAGCTTTTCTTGCAAAAACGCGGCATTTGCATTGGTTCGTGTATTGCGCCGCTGCTGTGCAACATATTCTTATCTAGTGTTGACCGACTGCTCGAAGAGGCTTTTAAACGGGACAGCACTTTAAACATTTTAAAAGTTTTTAGATACATGGACGACTTTTTAATCCTTTTTAACATACAAGGCTCACTGAAGCGCTGCGATGATATTTTAAACATTTTTAGGGACAATGGTAAAGGGCTTTCGTTTACGCATGAAGTGCCACAGCGTAAGACCCTGCAATTTTTAGATTTAAGATTAGCCTTTCATGATGGACAAGCCTGTTGGCAATATTTCCCACGTGCCAAGAAAGGGTTGCTGCCATATAATTCATGCCATTCCAAAATTGTGAAGCTTGGAATTGCTATGCTCTGCCTGGAGTCTGCCCTCGAAAAATCGTGTACACACACGATGCAGGCCTCGTTCAATAATCAGATTAAGCGACTGAAAGAAGCACGGTTCCCTGAGTTGAGTTGAGTTGAGTTGTTGTAGGCTACTGGTGGGATTAGCCTTGCAGTTGCTGCCGGCAATTGCTCCACTGTAGCGACACTTAAAATAAATAAATCCCATTATCACACACAGACCTCCCAATTACAAATGGTCACTCCTCAGTTCACCATGTGGAAGCCTAATCCGTGTCCTGTAGGTAATTTAACAGAAGGCGAGAGACCTCCTTCCTACACAATCGGTTCCCGCGCGGGAAAACAATGTCCTGAAGAGAGCTGTGAGGAAGTCCTGTGTTCTGGAGGGACCCGAATAACACCCTCCTTTCGGCGTTATACACAATACAGCACATTAGGTAATGTTCTATGTCACCGCACACACCACGCGTTGAACATAATGGTGATAACGCCAGGCCAGTCTTATACTTCCACGCAGGGGTACGAGCAGAGCCCGTGCGAATGCGGAGCAGTAAGGTGGCTTGGTTTCTTTTGAGACCCTTGATCACACATGGCTTGTGAGGTGAGCTCCACAAAGAACTGAAGTGGCACGACACCGCTTCTCTGAAGAGTCTCTTGTCTTCTTGAGGCACTTTTCTCAAAGGATTCCCAGACAACGCTCTATGGGCGAGGCTGTCCGCCATCTCGTTGCCTATGATACCTATGTGTGATGGCACCCATTGGAATCGTATGGAGAAGCCTTTGACACGGAGATTTTGCACCGAACGTAGGGAGCGTAGATATAAGGCATCAGTAGGGAACCCGTGCTCTAACCTTTGAAGGGCGGATTTCGAATCTGTAAGAATGACAACAGGTTGAGGCGTACAAAACCATAGCTTTTTGAGAGCCTCAATGGCAACGCTTTCTGCCGTTGTGGAGGACACGACTGCAGTGAAGCGAACGGACCAATCATACTTCAAAGAGGGAACGTGAAAAGCAGCTGCACTAGATCCTCTGACCTTGTCCACAGAGCCATCAGTAAAAATTTGAAGATGATGTGCATATTCAGTTTCAAGATGTTCCAGTACGAGCGAACGCGTTGCCGCCAAAGGAGAACTCCGCTTAGCACGAACGTGAGGAACTGCCAACGAACAATCGAGGCTCGCAAAAGACCAAGGTGGTTTCAACCTTTTTGTTCGACCTCTAGCGTCAAGACCCAGGTAACCAAGAGTATTAAGGGCCAAGTACGCTCGGGACTCGGATCTCTTTCGAAGGCGCTGTAGAAGGGCTCGGCCGGCTGCCGTCTCTTTGAGGCGGCCAATTTGCATCAATAACCTTTGTGAAGCGACTAAGGTAAGAGGTCTCGATAGAGATTCATAAAGTACAGCATTGTTAGGAGCAGTCTGCGGAACGCCAAGAGCCCTTCTTAAGCCCTTTCTGTGCAGAACCTCAAGTCGTTCCAGCTGTGATATCGATGGGGAAATTAAAGGGAGCTGATACATTATTCGACTCGTCACTAGTGCATCGTGCAACCTGATCATTGAAGAAGAGTGATTTCCCCATTGCTCACTTGCAACTCTACGGATCACATTGAGACGTGAAGATATCGATGTCACAACCGAGTCCACAGCTCGTCGCCACTGTAGGCGGTAGTCAATAATGACGCCCAAAAAGCGCTTGTGTTTCAATTGTCGAAGACAAGATTGATTAAGGTCTATCTTCAGCCGCGCATACCTTCTTCCTCTACCTGGAAACATGATGAAGCCAGATTTTTCTACCGAGAGAGTCAACCCAACACCTTGAAGGTAATTTTGAACTGAAAGTAATGCCTGTCGAGCTATCAGAGCTAAATGCTTGTGTTGATATCCGGTTAACCAAAGACAAATGTCGTCCGCGTATATCGACATATGGACATGCCTGCAATGCTTTTGCACTTCAGCGGGAAGACCAGCCATTGCAACGTTAAAGAGCGTTGGGGAAAGAACACTTCCCTGAGGTACACTTCGCGATACCGCCCTTTCGGTGCTTGTGGTACTTCCTAATCGCACTTGAATTTTCCGATGACTGATAAATGAGTGAATGAATCGCAGAAGATAGCCCTGTACGCCCATGGCCTGCAAACTATTTAGTATTGAGCTCTGAAGGACGTTATCATAAGCCTTTGATACGTCTAGGAAAATAACTAGTGTTGAAAGGCCGAAAGCTCTGTGATGTTCAATATGGCCACATCCATAGACCTAACCTTGCATTCATCTGACGTCCGCGCGAAGTCGTCAACTGCACCTGACCGCATGGGAAGTGATCACTATCCAATTTTAGAGTTTACTGCCGACTTCCATATGCGCGGCTGTAAAATTAGCCATGTCGTTAATTGGGACAAATACAGGGAGCAACTTGCATGTGTTTCTGGTGATGTCATAGACAAAATGATTTCTGGTAAGATGGCTGCTACCACCGCGGTCAAGTTGCCTAATCATTTTCCGACTCCGGATTTAAAACTCAGGAACCTTTGCGCAGCGCGCAGAAGGGCGGAGCGACAACTGATGCGGAAGAAGGACGAAAGATCCTTGAAGACGACCTTCAATAGGCTTAACTCTGCCATTCGACGCCATGCGAACAAGCTCTGTAGGTCGCAGTGGGCGTCCTTCTGCGCTAGCTTGACGGTTTTCTCACCGATGACGAGAATTTGGCGACTCATTGGCAGTCTTGCTGGAGATTCTCGTCCTAGTAAACCTTTCGAAGTGCTTGCACTGCGCAAGCAGAAACCTCTCGTGTGCTTTGCAGAGGAATTTGCAGATGCATTTGTAAGTGTAAGTTCAGGAATTCATCCCTGCGCTCTGCCTGCAACATCTACGTCTGTGATGGACGCCCCGTTTACACTTCGAGAGCTACAGACAGCACTCAGCAGCCTACGGCGTCGATGTGCACCAGGTCCTGACGGCATCACCAACCAGATGATGCAGAACCTACCTCTGGAACACCGGAAGATGCTCCTAAGCTATCCCAATCGAGTGTGGGAGACTGGCGACGTTCCTCCTTCATGGAAGGTGGCTCACGTTGTCCCAGTGCTGAAGCCCGGCAAAGAAATGACAGACTTGGCCTCGTATCGTCCTGTATCACTGACGTCGTGCGTGGCTAAACTCATGGAGAAGCTGGCAAGTAAGCGTTTATCTTGGTGGCTCGAAGATAGAAGGGCTCTGCCAACATGCATGACTGGACGGTTCCGTGACTCGTTGGTGACCTCAGTCACTGAAAGCCTTTTACGGAAAAGTTAAAGGTACCAGCGCCACAAGGGAGGAAGAAAGAGCCAGAACCGTAAGACCTGCAGTGATTCCTTATGTTCATAAGGTTTCCCATAACCTCAAGAAGATGGCAGGCCGGTATGGTGTACCCATTGCCTTTTCTGCCCCCGTCAAACTGGGTCGACTCTGTTCGAAAAACCACACGCGACGAGACCGGTTCGCAAGGCTGTGGCAAGAAGCATAGCACGTCCTATGGGAGATGTGCTACAGGCGTGGTGTACGAAATTCCCCTTGAGTGCGGCAAGTCCTATATAGGACAGACTGGACGCTGCATAAATGAACCAGCCAGGGAACACGAACTAAACCTAATGAAAGATGGCGTGGCACATTTGCCTGCGCACTGCAAGGCCTGCATGTGCAAACCACGGTTTTCTGAGATTAGGATTCTTGGCAGAAGTAGATTTCAAACCGCACGTGAGCTGATGGAAGCCTACTATATAAAAAAAGAAAGGAACAAATTGCATTAATGATACATCTATCGTGCTCTACAAAATCAGAAACTAGATTGTTTGACCGCTGGGTAGCGTAGATCTGTGAACAGCCAGCGCATGCGTGTATTTATACATATATTCTTGGGTCACAGCCCAAAAATAAATCAGTTGGAAGTGCCGCCTGTGTTGTCTTTACGTGTCTTTCTTTTGTGAGTGTTCAATTGCGGCAAAAAAACATGTCTTTTAGCAAGCACCAACTAGGCCAACAAGCAGTTCTGAATGGTCTTCCCAGACGGTAGTCCCGAAACTTTCCTACCCCGAACACTAGGGCCAACGTTTCACGCTCCAGTTAGGAATAATTCCATTCCCCTTTGCTAAGTCTTTGAGAAGAAAAAGCCTGTAAGCTTGTCAACGTTGCCAGTGCGATGGGACAGTACCGCTCCGATACCGTTGGGTGACGCATCGCACTCCAAGTTCAGCGCCAGTGAGGGATCGAAATGAGTGAGCATTTTTGGCATTGCATAAAGCGTTTTTTGACTTCTGAAACGCTTCCCGTTGTTGACAGCCATAATTCCAGCGCCGTTCTTTGGTTAGCAAATTGTAGAGCGGTGATAGCAGACTGGCCATATTGTGAATGAACTTGCTGTAATACGTGAGAAGACCCAAGTATGAACGCAGCTCGCTCACGTGCCTGGGTGTTGGCGCCCTCATGACAGCATCCATGTTCTTCTCCAGAGGTTGCAGCCCTCCAGTACTGATCTTGTGGCCATGATACGAAACGTCAGGCATCCTGAAGATGCACTTGTCCTTCCTTAGCTTGACGCCGTACTCTCGAAAGCGCTCGAGAACTGCCTTGAGGTTCTTTCTGTCGTTGTTCCCCTTCTCGGCAACCAGTACGTCGTCAAAGTACTCCTGGACTCCCGGCAAACCGTTCAAGATGCTGTCCATTATTCGCTGAAAGATAGCTGGGGCAGAAGAAACACGAAATGGCAGGCGATTAAAGCAAAATAATCCCCGAAGTGTGTTAATGACCGTCAGCTTCTTTGACTGCTCATCCAGGGGAACCTGGTTGTAGGCGTCTCGAAGGTTCAATGTGGTGTAAACGCCACCCTCGGGCAGTGCAGCAAAAAAGGTCATTGATTACCGGGAGTGGGTACTGCTCCGTCACACAGCTGGCATTTACTGTTAGCTTGTAATCGCCACACAATCGAATTGTTCCGTCTTCATTACCGGAACTATCGGCGTCGCCAACTCCAAATGAGTCACCGGGGAGAGGACTCTGAATTTAACAAGCCTGTCCAGCTCGTTAGAAACCTTTTGTCGCATTGCATGCGGAAGTGGCCTGGCTTTGAAGAACTTTGGAACTGCATCCTCCTTCATGTATAGATGAGTGGGCGGAACCTTGAACAGACCCAGTTCAGGTGCAATCACGTCTTCGTACTCACACAGGATCGCTTGCAAGTTTAGCCCTTGCTCCTTAATGCTGGACACGCTCAAAACCGCGGCCCCCTGATTGTTCAGCGCCTGGATGAGATCACGGCCACACAGGCTCGGTCCGGAAACGCGAACAACGGTCAGTGACGCCGTAACAGTCGTGCCGCAGAATGAAACTGGGAGCGTTAGCTTCCCGGCTATAGCCAACAGACCCAAGTAGCATGACAACCTCAAGGTGGATTTTTCAATGCGGGGCCAGCTTGTATGATGTTGGCAGTAGACGTCCCAGGGCACCACGCGCACGAGTGAGCCGGTGTCAATTTCCATCACAATGTCCGCTCCACCCCAGCAAAAACTGCACCGTACCGGGCTTACGATTCCGTTGTGTGCGTTTGGTTGCGGCTTTAGTGTATGCAACTGTGCGGAGAGGTCGGCTTCGGCATTTTCCATTGAGCCACTGCTCAGCGCCAAGCTCTGGTGCGGTCGCTTTTCCTCAGATCGACACACGGCAGCTAGGTGCCCATTTTTCCTACAGTTGAAACATTAGGCATGTTTAAAGGCACAAGTCGCCTCACCGTGCTAGCAGATTCAACACCGATGACAACTTTCACACGATCCACTCGCCTGACTACAGGTTTTTCCTGCCTGTCGCTGCCGTCGATCGCCCGCTAGTCTGTGAAGCTCGGGCTCTTCTTTCGGTTCCGTCTGCTTCATAAGCTGAACACCATGTCGTGCAGCCTCTGCTGCAAGCACAATGTTTTGTGCCTCCTGCAATGTCAGTTTCTGGTGAGAAATCAGTGCCTTCTGCGTGTCACTGCTGCGAATTCCACACACGATCCTGTCTCGCAGCAGGCGGTTCAACATGGTCCCGAATTTGCATTTATCAGCCAGGCGTCAAAGCTCCACGATAACCTGTTGAGCTGATTCCGCTTCCCTTTGAATGCGGGTGAAGAACTTGAAGCTTGCAGCTATCTCATTTGGCGGGGGTGCGTAAAATTCTTCGAGAATGGTAACCGCTTCCACGTAGTTAACTCGCTCACCTTTCGGGGGGCACAACGCCCACTGAGTACGTCGATAGGCTTCGAGCTCAGTGCCAAGATGAGAAGCGCCCTTTTTTAGCGTCATCGACGATGCCGTTACCCTCGAAGGACGACTCGACTCTGATGTAGTACGACAACAACTTGTCCTTGGCGTCGTCGAACTGTGGAACTTGGTACGCCATGGCAGGAGTGTTCGTCGTCATCAGGGTTCTGGTTCGTTGCTCGTCGCCACTGTTATAAATCAACTGTTATGACTGCTACCAGGCGGGAACAGCATTCGGCCGGACGGCCAGGAGCATAATAAAGGCCACACAAGAACGGGAACACTGCGCCCATTTATTCAGTGACAGCCCTTTGTTCAGATGTTCTCAAGCTGCTCCCGCACGTGCGATGACGCCGGTCTCGCGCCACGGCAAACGCGGTTTTCTGTTTTCGTTGTCGTTTTCACTTTGCAGCAGTTGTGAACACATGCATTGTCGCCACACAAGTGTGCCTGTTGCAATAATGCAACTGTGATCACACCATTCTGGTTGCCCTAATGGTGATGTCATTTCAATATCCTTGTAAATGCAGCATCGGTGTGCCTTCGACATGTCTGCATTCGTGGCTGCAAGCCTGTCGCATCCGTGTTAATCTTGTTCTTAAGCCTTTCTGATGTTACGGCAGTGGAAGCGTTCCATCTTTAACATTTTGTTGGTGTCATACGGTGACATTCATAGTGTTGCTGTCATTGTGATGTCTTTCGTGCTTCTCTTTTCATCACGGCGCCCTGATGCTGAACGACGATGATAGTGTATCCTAGAGAAAATTAGCCCAACTAGGACATGTCGTGTGCACTTGCCAATGCTTGATGGGTGGCAATAGTGTTCCTCGTGAAATGCCGTTAAAAGTGTGATTACGCCTACTGTTTTAAGCACGTGAGCATCATATTTTTCACAGCACTCTACCTCCCGATGCTCCTATGCCATGAAACCGGCTCTCTCATCCTTCTGCATTGCAGATGCATGTTCTGTTGTGGGACTTGTTTAGCTATACGCGTATTGTGTGTCATTGACCGATGTGGTCTTGACCAAGCAAGAACAGTCAAGCAGATCCTAAGGGGACGAGAAGCATTGTGCTCCTACGTGAAGACAGGACAATGGTAACATTGCTTTAGGTGTTTTAGTTGTGCAACATTGTTGAAACTGCTCGCAACACGTGGATAGTCAGTGCTGTAGCCTCGTGCTGCAGAATACGAGTACGAAATTAATGCAGCTGTGCATCCGTATGAGAAATCTGCGGATGAAGGAATTCAACTAAGTGGAATCGCATGTATTGCCAAGCATACAACACGTGCACTGTAAACAAGGCACAGTCTCCATTTGCCAATCACTGTTGAGCCTTTCCTCGTGTGGAAGATGTTTGCGACAGCGTGACTGGTCGTGAAGGTGTGTTTGCAAAAGCAAACATGGCTGCATAGCACCATGTTAGTGACAAATATTTTTGAAGCGACCGTAGCAATCGAAGAATCATTACTGCCATCCAGCGCCATGCTGGTGAAGTGCCTTAGCCGCAAAGACAGAACTTCCACATAGTCTGTAGCGCCACCATGCCATGGAATGATTCTGAAAATGTAGACGCTTATTATACCTATTTGAGGATTTCATCCCCAGAGCGCTGCCAATGACACGCAGAAGTTGACTCATGTTTGCTTTTTCCTACAATGGGGTGCTGCAACAGTTGTTGAGCGTCTTAGTGGCTCCACAGTTGATAGAAGAATGCAATCGGGTTCTAAAGCGTTTGCAATGGTGTTCAAGCTCAACGTGGCCCGTTTGGGGAATGACGTAGCGTCAGATGATTTCTTTTCACCATCGCCGCCTCATTACCAGGGGCCTGTGTAGACTGCATTCCTAGCATTATCATCATACATGATGCATTACGTTGCCCTACAGCTGTTACCGTTGGCAGCTGTGAAGGCGCACCAGTGCGCATTGCAAGTTGCACGTGACGCAAGGGAGCACTTTTCCCCAGCAGCACTAAAGGGATTTTGCACAATGCGTGGGGACACACATTCTGCGTTTCTGAGGATGTGAAGGTGAAAATACATTCTTTGCAATAGAATTTCATGCATCCTTGGCACTACAGACCTGTTCCGTGTGTGCTGCACACCTCCTTGGCACTTGATGAAAACATGAAACTATGCCTTTCTCTCGTTCAGTAAAGGCAGGACAAGCGTTGGCCTCAAGGCGGTTAGGAATGCAACTGTGCACCTATAGAAGCAGCTATCATTACACAACCGTACGCAAGTGGGATAGTGTAGTGGACATGATGTTTCTCTTGACGGATTATGTTTGGGGGGTGTAGGAGTGTGTGCGCCACAATGCAATGTGAAGGAAACGTAACTAAACGTGTACGTTGCCTTGCTGAGGTGCTGACAAGGGAAGGTAGAGCATGAATCTTTTGCGGTTCTGCAGACGTTACTTGGACAAACGTGCCACTACACGGTATGTGTCTGACATCATGAAGGCACAGCGCGCATGCGACGTTTTGTAGCAGCTGAGGAAACAGAACCAAGGTGGGATCGAATGCAACAGCATCCAACAGCGTTACATGCATATTTTGCAAAGCTCATAAACATTACACGCTTGCTCATATCCTATTCCATAATAAGTTTTGACACACAAGCAGTGCAAATGCATGTGTTTCCACCGGTTGTTCGATTCAGCAGGTGCGTAGAACATGCGAGCGAGACATTTCCTGGCAAGCGTGTGTGAACCTACTCGTACATTTGCTAATTGGAGGAGCCTAGAAGCTCATTTAAAGATCATTTCGGCACATACCTTGTATGCGACATTCTTGTATGAACTCCTACCGCACGCTATGGGTACAGAAACGTGACTGCAAGAAAGGTGCGCAAGTGCTTGCGGCCCATTGAGGAAATTTTTGTTGTGAGGAGATGCCGCAGCATTTCTGACAACATAATATGAAGAGGAGTATGGCACACTCTAAGAGCGAGCGCCATTGTCCTGTGAAGGGGCCAATGCTTAGTGATGCACTCTCAGAATGGGGCCTTTCAGCTTTCTGAAAATAGGCTAGGCCCCATTGAGGCACGCTTTCTTGTCTGTGGCGTAAACGCAAAAGTGAACTGTGCTTCAGATTACGTGCCATATTCGGTGCCATGTGGCATGGAGCAGTACACTACGAAATAATCGGGAGGTATTCATGTGCAGACAAAGAAGCACACATTGCCCACTCGAAGTACGTATGGCCACCGTCATATAGTGGCGGATGACCCTTCCCAGTTAAATTGGCCAATTGTGTGAAGCAACAGGGGTCAAACTATTTTGCCATAGCTCCGATAGGGTAACACGTGTGGCATTACCAGCGGACCGCAACTTATACTGGAGACAATTCGCTACGCGCATCATACTGTGGTCATCTGAAGGGATTCACTTGGGAAGGTGGTGCAATGTAGAGCAAGGACGCTTGAAAAGAAATGTTTAACTCCGGCTATGCCTCCATGAGAAATGTTGCAACACGCTCGATTGCAAGATGCAAAGATGAAGAGCATGAAGCACAAGGACAGCTGCAAATGTGATCCCAGCAAGGAATTTACATGCAATTCACTGTATTGTATGTTCCGCTTCACCCAGAAGGAATCATTGCTGCAATCAGCATGTGCATGGTGAAGCGATACAGTTCGCATAGAGCAAAATTTCCTGTTTTGTGTAACGATGATGCTACATGTATTGCGACATCGTGAGGACCATCGCATTTTGCATCTCCCTTGGCAGCTAACTTAACAACTCTGAGTCGACGGTGTGATGCACGTGCATATGACATGAAACGACCCAATCAGGTTCACTTTGTGCATTAATTCTCTAACGAGTAAACAGAAGGGTACAGTGATACAAAAACGACTTCACGCCATGTATCACATGTTGTGTGAAAGACGCTGCACATGTAGATCACATGGTGTTTTGATGTGTAACAAATTATGTTTAATAGCTGTCCCACTGCAGCACTGCCACTTTGTCAGCATGCATCGAACAGTTCTCAGTTTGCATGCGTGACAGTACCTGCCCTGGGTTGTGGTCACAATTTTCCAATAAGCACTCCATGGTTCAGACGAATGTGTCACGCGAACAGAACAACGGTACTTAGCTTGCATGTTTGCAATTTAAGAAGATGCGTGAAGTTGCGCGTTGCGCTGCAGCCACACAAAGTGGCCACCATACCGAGCTGCACATTGCATACCTTACAGTAGGAGTACAACATAACGTTGGGGCCGAGCACACATGGCAGCTCATGATCACAGTTCATATCACATCTGAAAACCTCGCAATGCAAACTTGGCAATACATTCATTGTGCTGCAACGTGTTCGGGCCGTGTTCAAGGTCGTGTTAACTGCTACGCCACACGTGGTGGAGGTTGCTCCTAGGTTCCTGAACGTCTTCTTGCCTGCTCTACGTCCTGGAGCTTGGCTCAGGTAGCCGTTTGTGCCAGCTAATGGCCCTCAAGCTGCAAGACGCTCCATCACGCACACCAACATCTACAATCGCGGCTACGTCTGCCACGTGCTCTCCTCGGATCATCTCCGGGACCTTGCACGATCCCCATCTGCTCGCTGGCCTTCGCAGTGAAGATGTGTAGGATTGGCTTGACAACTATGCCCGGGTAAGTTCACGCAACCGGTTGGGCAAGGCGATTAGGCTGCCGTATTTACACGATTGTGTGTCGACCCCCTTTTTAAAATTTGAAAGTCTGAAGTTGGGCGGTCGACTTACAAACGGAACCAAAACATGGCCCCGCCAAAAAAAGCGATACCAACGAGAGCTACAACGTAGTCACAATTTTATGTTTGCTCTATGGCCCTACCCGTATCTTTTCGCTATCCCTCGTGTTTGTTCGCTTTTCGGAAGGGTTTTTCAACATTTTTTAGTCTTACAGTGCCTGCAACACTCATGGGGGGTGTCGATAGTTGATGGAAGCGCCGCTGTACCCATTTGCGGCGGCACCTTCAGAACGGCGGCGCTTGCTGGGAGTATCGGTAGTTCATGGAAGAGCAGACACCGCTCGCGGGTTTCTCTTTCTCTGTTTAAAGGCATTGGTATTGGTTTGACCAACTTTTAGACGCGTTCCACTTGACTGCCGGCTACGTGCTACTTCTATGCTTTCCCAGTCGTCATGAGTGCTGCAGGCCCACTAATCGTTCGGCCCTCGTTCACAGCAGCGTTCAAGAGGGCTGCCATCCTTTACGCCGAAGAAACAAATCACTGCGCAGCGGGCCGCAATTTCGATGTTTCTAAACGGGTGGTGCGAGAGTGGCGACTGCAGCGGAGCGAAATTTTCACCCTGTGACGGCAAGTGAGAAATTTCCCACGTGCCGAAGTCTGGACGCTTTCCAGAGCTGTAGGCTAAGCTTGCGGCGTACGTCGCTGAAATGCGTGACGTGGTCAAAAGTGCGACGTGGGCATGAAACAAGCCCGGACCTTCGCCTTAATATCAAGGTTCTGCTTCGCCGTGAGTACAACGAGTGGCTGGCGGCAGAAGACTGCGAAATTACGCCAACCGGACCTGTCAAAAGAGCCTCCCTGACGGCTGCGTGTGGTTGGGTGCATTTGGCGTGGGCTGCTGTTCTGCAAAATGTCCTGGTGCAATCGTTTGCCAAATTTGAAATTTCGCTGGGCCACGACGCGCTGTGGGACCGCAGCAACGATGACGATGGCAGCACTAGTGAAGACGAGTAGTCCAGTGACCATGTCGGCTGCTAATAAATTTTTGTTAACGAATGCGCCCTCTGGTATGCTCTCTTATTTTTTTTTCGGTCAAGCAATATGGGGGGGGGGGTCGACTTACATTCGAGTCGACTTACAATCGTGTAAATACGGTACGCCGCATATACTTCTAACTCAAGGGCGAAGGCTTCTTCATTCAACCGCAAGATCGACTTCCCCGACTGGAATACTTTGAAGAAGGTTTTCGTCCTCCGGCAGTTTGTGGTGCACTTGAAAGCAGCAACTTAACAAGTCCCACACCTCGTATGTAGATGATGCCCTCTCATTTCTTCGACATGTCAACGCTTCGATGATGGAAACTTACAGAGTACACCTTGTACTCAAAGGCACTGTGACTGCAGCCTTGAATGTGTTGGCCACTAAGGATCCGACCTGCATTGCTGATATTATATATATGTGCCAGCGCCTTGCCGACCACGAATTTCTGCGAATGGCGCCGGACACCTTTGAAAGCGAACCCACAGCCGACCCGTCTTCACGCGCACTGGAGCGCACAATCACACCGCCACAGCTGCAGTCTCTTGACTTCTCGGCAGGTTCCATTCCTACCCAGCATCTACACCACGTGTGGAGGAGCCCTTAACGGAACCTAAAATGCGCCCCGAACACGTGGCTGTGCAATCACAGCACAGGTACAAAGCATTCTCATGGTGGGTCTCCACATGCCATGAAGACTATGAACCTGATGTGACCATAATGAGGTGCACACGATGAACACGTGCATAAGAAATTGCCATAGCACTTTGTTATCCATCTTCAGTCTGTCAGATCGGACAACACCAATTACAAGCAATGTGCAAATACTCTGTTGTAGTGTTGCATGCTCTACACATTCACATTTGCTACACGCACGTGATGCAAAACGTTGCAGTCTTCACAATTTGCTAATTTTACGAGCAGTACCTGAAAACATATGTGATTGTTATACTCTGAAAACATACTATTTTCCCCAATTGTCCCGCCCTTCCGCTCATGCACGTCTTCAAGTATGCAACGTTTTCAACAGCACGTATATGTACGGGGTTGGCGAGGTATTTGAGAGCACACTGTTGCCTTCACGCACAGGAGAGCATCTATAGCGAAACATATTTTTGTAACCAAAGTGTGGGCAATACTTCCGTAATGCTTTGTTCCCACAATTGCTCACTGGATTCACCGTCTACAGCAACGACATATTCAACTGCGCAAGAGGCAGCGTGAAGGGATTAAGGGGCCATTACAAATGTCCGCATTCACGGTACTATGGCAGCACTCAGCGAGTGTTTCGTATTATTTGGCTGTTTCTTGGCACCTCTCTCAATGCCGCCCCAGATGAGCTAGTCGAGTGGATTTAAATGTGGAGAGGTAGGAGGTCTCAAGTTGGGAATGACAGGGTCATGGAAGCTGTCAGCAAACCACTCCTGTGTAATGCAGGCGGTGTGAGCGAGGGCTTCGTGTTGCTGACCGTCCTAACATTTTCCTCTAGAAACAGTCTCTGTCCAGGGCGTTGCAGTGATGAGCACCTCTGCGTACGCGGCAGCATTAATGCGGACACCTTCTGCAAATCAGCGTGCTGGGATGGTGTTGCCGTTGTTGCTGACGATGGAAATTTCGTGTAGCACACTGCAGCTAACTCATTGGAACTTGCACAAAGCGACCTGCCATTACGACAGGAAAGTTTTCGGTCGTGCTCAAAGTTCTTTTCATCGGAAAATAAATAACGCAGCATTTGCGGCTCCTCGGGCCTCTCCAGCTCGATCAGCAATCGCTAGGAACACAGTCGAGTAGGTGACCCTCCCGAGTCTTACCGGACGTAAGTTGCCCCCTTGTCATCACATATAAATGGTACCGCATGCTGTCGTGCACAGCGAGCCTGGCAGTCGACTGTGCCACCTGGAGTTCCTTTGCAGTGTCTTGCATCAACTTCCCTGGGTGGTCACTCGCGATGACTTGCAGCCGCCAGAGGAAATCCGAGGTTCTGGCCGGGTCTGACCACTCTCTGTGCTTTTCCTTTTAGCCACAAATGCCACGTCACTGCAATGACACACACTTCTGTCCGAACCTTCTAAGCGAGACTTCGCTCCATTCAGGAAGGTAACAATTTCCAAGTTGCTGTGGTATGCAGCCACGGTGAGAAGGACTGCATGGCGTTTCGTTTTCTGCGTCAAACTCTGTACACTGCCATTTCTTAGCAGTGTCCGCCTTTTCCTTGATAAGTGGTCAACCAACGAATTGCCGCATGCATACATAGTTTTCATGAGCATGCAGCGGTCTGCGGCTATAGGTGTAAGTGTTCTCAAATACCTAGCTTACCCGGCACATGGAAAGCCGAAAAGTATTCCTTTGATGTCACAGCTACACGCTGCAGTTACAGCACAGCCTGTTAACAGTCTCACATCATTCGGCACATTCGAGTGACAATGATGCGGAATGTTAAACATTGACCCAGGTACATTCTTTCTGTTTACAAGTGTTCAGCGACGTAACACACTTCGCATTTTCGCCAGTGTGCAAGATCCCGCATTTCTCGAAACACCTTTGTCATTAATTGGGTTCGCACACTCCGAATGGCCAAATTGCATTTCGTACCGGCTATGTTGCGTATTGTCTCGCAGAATGTCACTTTAACTTTGATATAATTCAATATTACACGTGCAGTGCTTCTCTGTGTTCACGTATATTTTGCTTGGGACTGTTGCATTTCTATTCATTATATTTCATTTAGTACGCTTCCAACAGTGGCGCACAATTCTATCTGTCGTGTGGTAAAGCAACACAGGTAAGCTGAGGATCTATGAACTGCTGAGCAGTGTCAATTTCAGGATAATGCGAAGACATTGTATTTTTCTGATTTTGTTGTTTTCTGTGCTGTTTGCTGGATTGCCGTGTGTTCTGCCCCTATACTCGTACGTGTGGCAAGTGTTGTCTGTTTGTGGTGTGACTTTTACGTTATTGCTTCTTTATTATGACCTGTGAATGCGCGCATATGTATAACTGTTACTCGTTCTGCTGATACCTACACGACCACAATAAATTACCCTTGCCTCCCGCACGTAATCATGTGCTGCAGTGTTCAAATGATGTAAGTTTAGTAGCGCTTCCAGCACCTCCTTCGGGCGCACTTGTTTACTCGAGTAGAAATGCTTAATCAAATCGAGTCATGAGTTGTCATTCAGCACATTGTCACAGTAAGCACGCTACCTCAATATGCACTACTTCAAATGATCGAGGAATAAGGCTGATTTCGAACAAAACAGTTCACCACATCGATGTGTATGCACACTGCATCATACGGGCTGCGTTCGCAATGCACCCACAATAATCCCAAATCATGCCTCGCATTGTCTGTATGGCTAACAATTCATATTCGACAATGGCATGGCACAAGTTACACGGACTTGTGCGCATATGGAACGCTCTGTTAATGATTGCAGCACTCACACTAAGTCACAAACTCGGCTGTTGAGGAAACGCTTCACAAAACTAAAACATAATTGCACATACGCATTACACATTTAGCCACAATAGACCTGCCTTGAAGAAGTTGAGAGATATGTGCACAGTTATCGACATCAGTTCCTCTGATATGCTGTTACCGTTGCTTGGCAACGGAGACCACCACCCGTTCATTGCAAAACGGTACAGTGTCGATGCATATGGATCAGACAAAGTTAACGTTTCATGATGTTATGTGTTATGCGAACGGGACACAACAATGGTCAAGATGCATGACACTGCCAATGAAACCTCATTAGTCTGTGTTAACGGAGAGCGATCGTCAACATGTTCAGAGGTGGTGCAGCTTCATGTAAACACACATGGACATGGCGCTCCCTGAATACGTGCATGCAACGGGATACAGCTTTTCAAGCAGGACAGATAAGGAAATTATGATGTTTGTCGGTCAGTGCAAAACAAGACACAAACACGTCCTTAATGCAACCCGAAACGTCCACCGTTCATGCGAAACGCACAAAGGAGATGATGTATGACTGCTCCCACCACGCCGTGCTGTTTACGGGGAGGTGGGGCCAATCAAGGTGGCATTATGCTGCTTTTATCCTGCCACCCCCACTGCTTGCATGCATCTGTGCACTTAAGTGGTAAGCGAACGTCTCACTTCAAAATGCAGCGAAAGCAAAATTGCTAGCTCATGCGACATGTGAATATGTGTGCATACATGTTCACTGCTGCACAAATATAGGCACCGTGGTTTGCATTGATGCATAGTGGCAATAAGAAATGCAAGGGTTAAAACCGGTATGTACAGTATGTACTAGTGGGCGCTAATGGATGGAAATTTTATGAAATAATTACAAAGTACAACGAAGTGCTCCAAAGCGTCCCGCGCAGATGCTACATACACACATGAATGTAAAGCGAAGACTGATTCCATTCACAAAGAAATAATTGCATTTCTGCGGCGCACTGTAGAACAACGTCTACCAGCGATGCAAACAATGCACAGTCATACCGACGGCTGAGTAATAATACGCTATTGTTGTGCAGTAATGCAATGTCATTGAGCAGTGTGTACATTGAAAAAAACAAACACACCAAACGTTGCGCACGGTACGAAAGACATGTTCCTGCAGCACGAAACGTTTCCACTGCCGTGCCTCCACAAAAAA
This sequence comes from Dermacentor variabilis, assembly GCF_050947875.1. NCBI lineage: Eukaryota > Metazoa > Arthropoda > Arachnida > Ixodida > Ixodidae > Dermacentor > Dermacentor variabilis. Next base: position 167,467,962 of record NC_134572.1, read on the forward strand.
TGTGCACACGCAATAAACGAAGCGTTACATGGCATGACACCTCGCAGACCCTCTTTGCTGCAAATATGGCCCGTGTCTATGCATTTACAATTCATTACGAATCTGCATACCTGTATACGGAAATCTCGTAATGCTGTCACACTAACATGACAAAAACAGGGTGAGCGCGAGACATGGACAGTCATTTCAGTGAGCATAATGAGAACAAGGTGAGTACAGGAGGCAACATTTTGGTAAGTGGCCTCGTCTTTTTCCAGTACACATATGTTGAAAGCGGAAGCCAACGTTTCGACAAGTGCATTTGTCTTTGGTCAGGGCATCATCGGCTTTATATGTTGCACTGCTGTGTACACACACCGCTGTTGTGCAGCGAAAAGGCTCATCCAAGCACTTTATAGTAAAGAACCAACACTAACGTATGTTTCCAACAATACAAACAGTACAGGCCTATTCGATGTGATACATGAATGAACGAACACGCAAGCAATGAACAAGGAACATGTAACACAAAACGAGAAGAAACAATAAACAATGAATAAATACATAACAAAGTGCTGCGTTTAATTAGTGACAATATATAAATAACAAATAAATGGCCTCCTGTGTCAGGTCCTGCTGACACAGGAGGAATGAACGGGAAAGAAATTACTGGGCCTGCTGCGGCTGGTTCCCCTGCGGCAGATTCTGTTGCCGCAGGAAAACTGTCAATGCCGCAGCAAGCGTGCACACTGGGGCTAACTGCTCCTGGAGCAGTTGCAGTCGGCTTTGCTGCCGCCCCATGAGGTCGCCCAGTCTTTCTAAGGAGCCGGCGATCCTCTCCATCGCGGCCGTTTGCTGTGAGAGGAGGGGAAAAAAAGGCACTTCACATACGGTGCGTCCTCACGCGGGTTCACTGCTGCGTTCGTTTGGTTTGCAGAACCTATGTAATGTTAGGTCATGCACTTACAAATCTACCTTGTCCGATTTGTTGCATTCACACAGAACCAACTTGCACTGTTCCCTCTTGCAGCCTCACAGTTATGTTACACGTGTCGTAGTGGGTGTACTTCTGGAAATGCCAGTGTGAACGTTTAGTGACATGTTTTTGCTGTATGGATATCAGTGCGTTCTCCTAAGCGGTACGCAGGTTAAGGTAGCAGGTGTAATACAAAATTTATTCGTGCCACATTTACAGACCCGCATCGCAATATTTCACTGAGCGAGTTGCGTCTAGGACCACACCTGCCAATGTAAGTTGCTGAACATGTCTGGCACACTTCGGCCAGTAGTTCTGGTTATATGGGGGACCTGCATTAAAAAGGAGCGCTTGTACAGAATTATATTTCATGTTATCGTTTCGTTTGCAACAACAGCGTTCGTCCAAATGTGAATCGCACATGCCAACCCCACTCTACTACAACAGTACAAACTCATTGAGGCGCTGCCCTCAGATGTACCCTGCAGTCTACATAACGTGCTTACAAGTGTACGGCTTGTGAGATACATAAAACAGCAATACAAGCTCCTCGTACAGTGCAACTAACCACCTTATGCATTCATTCCATGCAGCAAAATACCAGTGTCGTCCTCACACTGCAGCACATCCCGCCATCCAACCTCTCATCCACGCACATACTTCGGTGCCTGTAATTTCACTAACCTCACAGATCTGCTAAACACTGCACGATGAGAGCACATGTTACTGCTATCCCTGTGGTCTTTCACTTGCCGGATGTCACTACAACCTATTGGTCGCACCACCTACCAATCTTTATGGCATTACTACTGCTCATTACCGACCACTACACTGCCAGTCACTGCCATCCTCCTTCCAGCACACATTCCATTAAAGAATTGTGCCCAAGGCAGGCACATAACGAAAGCACTGCTTATGATGGCTTACTATACTAAAACAAGTCACTTCCCGAAAGGCTGGCATGAGAGAGGAGAGCCTAATTAGGCTCGTCCAATCCTTCGTCATCAGCCACGTCGCGTACGTTGCAGCCTACCACAGATGGCTGCAACACGAACGAAACAAAATCAACGTGCTCATCAGAAGAGCGTACAAGACGGCGCTGGGCCTGTTCGAGTCCACAAGCACGACACGCTTGTTACAACTCGGGCTACACAATACGCTCGAAGAAATAGCCGATGCGCAACGGACCTCTCAACTGGAGCGGCTGTCCATGATCAAAGCCGGGAGGAAGATACTGGACGATCTGGGAATTAGACGTTCGAACGAGGTGGAGATGAAGCTCCCCGTCCCCGAAGAGGTGCGACGCCAGACCAGAATCGACCCCATACCGAAGAACATGAATCCTGAGTTCAACAAGGGAAGAAGAGCGGCGAGGGCCAAGGCTCTCATCGACCAGCATGCCAACGACGAACACGCGCGCGGTACGTGGACGCGGCCGAATACCAACGGAACGCCTTCGCAGCGGTCGTCATAGAGGCGTCAACCGGTGCCACGAGGACGGCAGCGAGTGTGAGAAGCGCCGGAGTGGAACAAGCGGAGGAGGTAGCCATCGCCCTGGCCATCGCCGACGCAGACTGCCACACGGTGCTGAGTGACTCAATACAGGCGGTGCGAACTTCGCCAAAGGGCAAATCTGCAGGGAGGCTTAGCGCGTACTGCGAGTGGTAAAACTACAAGAACGAAAAGTACGACTCAAGTGGTTCCCGGCGCACGTGGGCGACGCGTCGGAACGCAATGAGAACCATAATGAGACGGCACACGCAGCGGCGCGAGCGCTAACCAACCGCGCCCCGGCGACAGACCATGCTACGTGGTTCGGAACCAAGGACCGCATGACGGATTACAATGAAATCATGAAGGCCTACCGCCTGGCTCGCAGGACTCTCCCACCCCCGCACCCGAGACTGAGTCGAGCGGAGGCGGTAGTACTGAGACAGCTCCAGACTGGATCGCTACCGAGCCCGAAACTGATGAATCGCATGTACCTCGTGACACATCCGACAGATATGTGCAGAGTCTGCCGGAGGGAGAGCGCAGACTACGCGCACATATTGTGGGACTGCATTAAATATCCAGAAAACGCTAAATCAAGAACACTCCCACCGCGGCTCGAGGCAGCCGCGAAGAGCTACGACCGAGGCGATCAGCTCCGGGCCGTCCAGCAGGTCCTCGAGGCGCTCGAAAGGCACGGACCCAGCGAGCCGGCAACGGTGAGCGGAGACCAGCGCCGAGTAACGGCAACTTCGAGGATGACGTAGGCCCTTGACGGGGCGCGCGAGCGCCCAATTGCAGGCATAAATAAAGTTGCCTCCAATCCAATCCAATATAGTGAATGAACCATTACTCATGAGAAGTGCATACCTTTCTTGACTCCGCAAGCAATTCGCGCTAGATTGTGGCTTGGCTTTGCGCAAGATGCACAGTTCGCGCACCATCCAGCACTGCCTGCTGGAGAAGCTCGCCTTCTGACCTCGGTACCCTGCTCCGTGCGCCAGCTGCTTTAAAAGAATGGTGAAATATGTGCTGAATGCTTGCAAATATAGGTAGAATGAGCATGCGTGGCACATCAGAGGCTCACACAGTAACAGGACATATAATCCTTCCAACTGTCGATGCGCATTACTTCTACTGCAAGCGCGACACAAGCGAATTATTTGGTGCCTCGGCTCAGTAGTCCGTTGCTATATGTAGGCAGTGTAGTTCACTAGCACAAGAGTGTATACAATAACTGAACTTCTTTCTAGCCTGTCAAGGTGGTCGGAAAGCGAAAATGTAATCAACAGCGGCAGTTCCTGCACATTGCTCGGTATCGAGAAAATTGTGTCATCTGCACTGCTACATAGGTTCTTTCATTAAGTGGTGGTTGTGCAAAGCTAACGAGGCTCAGGTTACTCCGACAGTTACTCCTCCCTAGGCTGTCTGCGTTGTTGCAATAAACAGTGTATAATATTGAAGTGTTTCTGAAGAAACAAGTTCCATGCTAAACAATGTACACTACACAAGACTTCATTTTTTGCACTTAATAGATTATCACGATGTGAGCGGCGGCAGTATGAGGCTTTGGCTCTCATGTCCATTCTTTTAAACATTTCCAATTTATACTTTGTGTGCACTCTTCGGTTTGCGCCTACGTCAACTTGGACAGTGGACAACAACTAGACATATTGCTAAAGCAAAACTTTTTGCATCATTTTAACTTCTTCAAAATCACTACCCTTTCAGGCTTTTCCTCCAAACACTGCAGCTGTTAGTCGTGCTTGCCGGCATCAAGCACTGCTGGATCATGCACGACTCTGTGCGTACATTTCGTGTAACGCATTGTGTGGACATCACCATAAGCTGCATTCTCGCGCAACTGCACCCTACGGCTTGGCCTGGCAAAAAAGAATTGCATACGACACCTACGCTTGTTGTACTCATTGTATGTGTTCACAAGGGATAAGTATAGTGGCTTACCCTCGCTGGGCCTTGACCTTCGTGGCCGGGCGGGTCTTGACGAATGACACCTCCCTGTTGCCCCACTGGGGCCCGGCTGCGGCTCTTCGGCTGTGTTATTGTCCAGCGCCGCAGATGGTGTTTCGCTGGCCTAGTAATATGCCAACATAAAGAAGGAGACTTTTGAACACCTGTACACTGCATTTCACATGCGATATGCTACTACTTTGCACTGTGTCACACCTGCACCCTCTCTTGGAAAGTATACAGCTACAGACAACACAATTTCACTTTCAACACAAGGTCGAGTTGCTTCACCCTGCACTACCACTTCATTGGTCGAGTAGTTAAGAGGATCTAGACGGCACTACGCAGGGTATGTGTTGTCCACCACGATGGCATAATGTGCACACCTCAGGCTGCTCTGTATTTCCTGCTGTGTGCAACCACAGTGCACTTCCCTGGACTTCTTAGGCACTGGGATCACCATAGAAAAGCAAAACGCAAGAGTAAACTTGCAAAATAGTATCCGCACCTCAGAGCTGCTCGAGACGAAAAAGGGCTCTCCGAGCCCTGTTGCGCAGCCGCCCCCAACAAGTTGCAGGACGCGGCCTCTTATGCCCCCTAGTCGGCCGCCGCCAGTTGCCCTGCAAGGAAACAGTGCGCTCGTAAGAATACGAACCGAATTCATTAAAGCCTACTTTTCACTCACCTCTGCTCGGCCGAAACATTGCCCGCATCACGCCGGCATTTGTACACGAACTTGCACCACCACAGCCTCCACTCTCACTCTGGCTTAACTGGCGGCCCTTCGGCATTGAGAAGTGCCGCCAGTTGTTTCTATAAATCCTGCCTTTTAGCGGCCGAAAATTCCCAGCCAAGTTCCCCCCACCTACTAGCAAGCCAGGTGTTACTTTCCATCAAATTTACCACAATTTCTTCTTGCCGAATGGTGATTTGACGCGCAGGCATGGTGCTGTAATGATCTTCGTCCATGTACAAACACAGGCAAACTGGCCATCTGCGAGCAAGACCGCCAAGTAAATGAACACATTTTCTGGGATGGTAGCCTTTATTTCCGACAAATAATTAGCCTCCTGCTATTTATTCTTTTGAAGCTTGCCATTTAGTAGAAAAACAACGCTCTTGAACACTGCCGTCTGTTCACAACTCAACACTTGCAATGCACACTTACCAAATTTTCGGACGGCAGCAGAAGGGCAGCAGACGACTACACAGCGGGGTCCCGCGCGTCTTCTTCGAGGGCTCCGCTGAAGCTTTGCCATTCTTTGCATGACCTTGGCGGTGCGCGAAAACATTGCACACACCCATTCTCAAAATGAAACGGCCACAATAAAACTCGCACACGCGCTACGCCGGTTTCTTTCGTGTTTGCTCACCTCTACCCATTTTCAAAATAGGGCGCTATGTTGACACGACGCCCCTCTGGCGGTGCTTGGTGACTGACATACACAAGCAGAAACAAAGACCGTCGGTTTATGATATCACCCAAATGTTGCCTATGTCAGTTGTAGCACAATTTATTCATTGAAATATAACATTTCTCACTTTTTTCTCCCATTCCCTTTACATAAAGCGACCGGAGCCAACCGTGGCCAGTGCCCAGAACCGAGCGACGGCCACTGCACTCGATTACGACACACCCGAGTCGTTCTACACTCGCCGGGCGCGATTTCTCGTGCGATGTGAAGCGTTCGAGAGCGCGCGCTGGTAGTGCACGCTGACGTCACGAGTGAGAAGGCGGTCGGCTTATTGAATGTGACTCTAGCGGCGGCGAACGTTTCAGAATACGTCCCCTGTTTCAAATGATTGCCTGAGCCAAGTAGTCACAGGGGACTTGGATCATGAGGATAACACCAAACAAGAATAGATTGGAGTGCCTAGTTCAGTTTATTGTTATCCCAGAAGAGAAAAATACACAATCAGTGCATTCTAACAGTACTAAGCTGTACCTGAAATATAGGGGATAAGAAAGAAACTTCAAAATAAACAGAACCGTGAAATACATAATGGACTAGACAGTTTTAGCATTATGAGACAAGAACTGTACAGTACTTATTAGAGAGCAAATGTGTGTAGCCAATATACTGGTTGAGAGTAATGGAAGTGTAGTTGGACTGATATTCAGTGGGAATTGGTCGTTCAATGGAAAGAGCACATTATCTGCACAGATTTTAACATAGTGTCTGCATACTGGAACGAAACATGGTCGAGGGCAGCGAAGGCCATGGTAGCATTGTACTATTACAAAATCTGCAGGCATAGTATGGAGTCAATATACACAAGGCACAATATACACAAGTCACTATACCCAATTAAATGTTTTCCGTAGAAGAGAACCCACTGTTTGAATAACAATTATGAGTAAGGTGGGTTTTCAAGGTATGCAAAAGTTATTACGACAACGTTGATTTTATTTGTTGATGTTTTGACTGTACAGTACCTTGCACCATCAGCTCCCTACATATCACCCACTTTAATTGTTTCCAGTTTTAAAAACGATACTTTCTTTGCCGCTTCTCCAAGGCTTGGCATTCGTCCTTTTCTCGCCATATATATTTGTGACAAATTGGGTCACTGGTTAGGCACATATAGACAACCTGCTACTGATTATATTATGCCATAGTCGACAACTTCGGCACAGTTTATGTGCAACTTGGTAGGTGCTCATTCTTGGCTAATCCCCAAAATGCATGCGCCATCGTGACACACAGGATATGAAACCTTAAATGCATTTAGCTACATATTTCGCTGTGCATACACCTGTTACTACTGGACCTTCAACACATGTTTTATCACGTTGCCTAGCTGCAGACCAGCTCAAGATTGCCCGCCATGAGTTTAAGCACATATAAGGACTAGGAATCGGGCATCCATTTTCCAGCCCATGAGCATGTCTATTCCACTTGGTACCCAAGAAGACTCCAGGCGACTGGCGTTTGAACGAGACCCACCAGCGTTTGATGCCACCGTCCCCAACTACTAGCCATTGGCTCACATTAAAGGCTTCGCACCAGCAATGTACGGAGCTTCTATCTTCTACAAAAGGTCTGTCATTCTCTGAGCAATATTTTTCCCTTGACAAGCATCACACATCGCCTTCATCTTTATCCCAGAGAGCTAACAGCTACCGGCAATGATGCTGTGCTCGTGTGGTTAGCTGCTGCAACCTCACCAACTCGGACAAACTTCGTGGTATTTAGATTTGAACAGTGTGTTGGATCTCCAGGTTTGATCGTGATAACCCTAACAGTGCATTAAAAAGAGGGTGCATGGAGGAGGGCAACTGATTATATATCTTTTAACACAATTCCTTGTTACTTGTTTTCATGAGGCTCCGCACATTTCTATGCTTTCTTTAACAATAAAATTCTGTTTGCAGACAATGTAGACATGTTTATGTAAGCTGTTTCTTCCTTGCACTAATTCAATAAAAGCCAATTTTAGGAGCTGCAAATCAAGCTGACTTCAGAAGACTGATGTTTTGTAGCTACTTCTAGTAGCTTATCGCTTGGTTAATTTTCTAGGTTGGCATGATGTGGTGCTGCGCAAAGCAGTTTACTTGAGGGGCATGACATGCTTCTTGTGTAAAAAATGAACTCTTTGAAGAATTTTTGGAATGATATTAGGACAGGCAACTTTGTGTGATCACTGCTTTTTTCACAAAATGTCGCAACGAGCTAGCCAGATTCTGTCACGACAGCGTAGTGTTTACGTTGTACGAGTACAGAAGAAACAAATTTGGAGTTGTGAAGTTCAAAGGCCTATTTTTTACCTCTCTTTATATTGCTGACATTGGAAAGCTTTAGATTAGTGGATGCAAACAGCATGCGTAAACAAGAACCCTGTTTGGGTATTTCTGGGACCCATGTGGTTTGTATGACCAAGCAGCACACGAGTCGATTGTGTCCGCTTATATAACAGTATTATTTTCATTATAAAGCAACCAATATCGCAGTAAGTCCGATGAACCTGCATCAATATGCTAACAATTTTTAAACGCTGAGGTGTGTCCGTTGAGTGTTCAATGCGCTTCACCACACCATTAGCCACTAGACGTGTACTTTCCAGTATTCCCTGCTAATCAGCTCTTGAGGTGTTTGGCTGTTATATTGGCCATGTCATTCTAGAACTGTTAGGTCTGACACTGTCAATACATTTGGCAACTTTAATGAGCCTCACCTCCTTATATATATATATATATATATATATATATATATATATATATATATATATATATATATATTGCGGTGAGACCATTTAGCATGTGAAAATAAAAATACCGGCAAATAGAGTTCGAGAGCACGTGAGTTGACAGTGAAGCGAACGGCGCTGTATATTCAGGGTACCGGGGACATCAAAACTGGAATTAGGGCTGCCACACTACCCGTCACCGCAATGCACAGTTTCCTTTACGGCATTAATAAATGTGTTGCGGTTATTGCCGACGCTTATACACATTTATTCGTCTCAACTGCACAGAACCCTGCGTCCCACTGCTAAAACTAAGAGCGTGAAAAATGGGCAGAGATACAGCTCAACATCACGGCGCACGGTATCAAGCTCCATCTCACTGTGTTTATCGCGCCCTTAGCACACATAATCTTAAACATCTACTCTGCATATTAGTTCGTGGAATTCTGGCAGACCATGTGATGCCACTGAAGGTCCGTTAGGCTCACAGAACTACGCAATAATTGTCGTAAAGCCCACGACAAAGGTAAATCATATGAACTCACGGATAGCACACTAGCGCTGAACAGAACTGAAAACATGCGCTGCTCCATTTCAAGCACGCGAGAACAGTTGTGAGCAAATACCACCTAAGCATTATATTACTTACGTAACGTAAGTCGTGGTGAGAACCACGTACAATACCTCAACCTGCGACGCCCGTCAAGTAAATGTGCATGCGCGATGTGATGACGCTGCCGAAAAGGGCGCACACGGGCAGAGCCGCTATGCCACTTGAATATTTCGATCGTCAGCACCACCAAATTCTTCATAGCGTCCTCGATTCTCCGCACCGGTTGCACACCGACCATCTTGGATCACCAGAAGCGCACCCTGTTGGAGCGGTTTTCCTTTGCCCCGTCTCGCACCGAGAAAATCGGCCGTGCGCCGGGGTAAAATCCCAGCAAGCACTGCGGCACGCGCGACTCCCGCGCGCACTGCCGACTGCATAACCGCGGAGGCTCTGGCCCGATAGCTGCGGCTGCAACGGAGTTGAAGGAGTTAGCTAGTGGAGATGTCGGCAATGAGAAAGGAAGCGCGGCTAGTTGCCGCAATCGATGAGCTTTTTTCAAGTTCGTCTGACAGCGATGACGACATGCTGATATATAATTATTTGGCTCGCCATCTCTGTGCTACTAGAACTTACTGGGAGCGGGCCGCGGAAGCGCATCGCGCTGAGTTGCTGACAATACGCTCGACTGCCCGCGCGTACGTTGCTAAAAACGAGTGCTTACTCGCCATAACATCGTTCATTTCATCCACAGACATTGCCACATGATGTCTCTTGCCATTAAATATAATATCCACTGGTGTTTGCTTGCAAACAGGCATGTCGGAGCACGCAGTTTGACAAGGTTCGAGCGCTTGCCGCGGATGTTCAGCACCTGCAAACAATAAAATGTGCGCGCGCGCTTGTTCGCATACATTTTGTGCGCCAGGGGCAAAGTGGCCCTGCATGCAAGCACCCTGCACAGGGTGAAGTTTGTCCCTCGATGTTGACCCTCCGCAGTGCGCCACCACCACGGTGCGAAGCGCACCATTCTGGTTTCGAGGCAACCCCGGGGCAAGGTGATCGAGGACGCTATCAGGAAAACGGATCTCACACCACCAGAGTTCAGCGAGACCAAAAGCCATGATGCCACACCACTACTACTGAACGACTTTTCGCCAACAAATACTGAACCCACTGAGGAGACATCGTACAACCAGCGGTCGGCGTGGGCCAGAGATTCAACGCGCCACATGGCGCCACTACATTACTTGGCGCCTTCTCGAAAGTCCCTGAACGATCCTGTCCCTAGCATCTAGGATCAGGTCACGTAAGGGATTCTTGTATGACATTTAGACGTACGCGTCACGCGTTGCTTCGCCAAGGCTACGGCGCAGCTGCTGTCAAGTAAAGGTGAAATTGCTGGCGAGGGCGAAACGACGTGGTTAGTAAAGCTTTCGCTTTAAAACATGTGTGAGGGTGTTTATCTGTTCTTACTATATGTCGGTGGCAATGGGAACGTCGGCGAAGTAAGGATGGACAATCTGGACTTCGCCCAGAACGGATATCGTGAGGTACGCAAATACTGCCGGGGCTGTTTTCATGCGAACCGCTGTGCGAAGGAAATGATCCAGACCAAACATGCTGAAGAAAGCTGTTTTTTCGTAGCTTTCGGCAGACATTCGTACTTGCCAATATCCACCTGTAAAGTGAAATTTTGAGAAAAACAGTTTTTGACCCACAAGCACAAGTACATCAATGCGGGGTATTGGATCGCAGCCCGCGATTTGTATCTTGTCCAGTTCCTTGAAGTCCATGCACAGCCGAATAGTGTTGTCCAGTTTCTTTACCACTACAATTGGGGCGTGGTACGGCGACTCAATTGCACCCGCCTTCAACATCACTTGTACTTATTTTTCGTCAGTTTCCTTCAAGGCAAGGGGATTACGGTACTGTGGGATGTGCCCTGGTTAATCGGAGGTTGGACGAAGCGAACACTCCACAAGCGCAGTTTTTCCAGGTAGGTGAGAAAAGAATGTCTGCATACTCCTCCAATAATCCCTGCACTCGCTGAATTTGTTCAGCAGTTAGATTTTTTGATAAGTTGACATCGCTACGAAACTACTTTCGCTAAAGGCTCAGCCCAGGTATTTGCTTAACCTCGTTCTCCTCAACGGCGCCACCTTCGGATGAATTTTCATTTACCTCTGCAGCAACTGAGATCTAGTGTGGTTGTTCAAGTTCTCGCTCTTCGTAGTTCTCGAGCACTTTTTAATCAAGGATTTTATTCGTGCCAGGAATTTCAATGACATAATGCACATTATTTTTTTCGTTCGATGACCTGGAACGACCCTTGCCATTGCACTCAGTTGGAAGCAAAATGAGCCCTTTGTCGCATAAAAATAATTTCCTATTGAGACTTTTTCTGTCATAGTAGGTGTCGTTTTTATTTAGCGCGAGCTTTCTCCAGCTGAGCGTCTGTGTTCTTGCACGTCTCCTCCAGGAGACTGCGCAAACAAAGAAGTGAGCGCATGTCGTCCGCGATTCTCCCTCGGTTTCCTCGTTTCTTCAGAGTTCTCTCAATAGCGTCAGCGTGCTGGGACGTGCCGACCATGTATGTGTTGAAAGGAGAGAACCCGAGGCTTGCCTGTCGGACTTGTCTATCGGGAAAACACAGCACGCCAAACTGTCTGTCCTACGATCGCGGTCTCTCGGCACATTTTCTTAACATCGTCTTCAGGGTGGCGTTAATATTATCGGCCAGACGGCTCACCATGGCATTGTAGGGCGTAGTCTTGAGTAACTTCACCGAGAAGAGCCCACTCGTCTCTTGTATGAATTCTGAGGTAAAGCTTGCGTCTTGGTTAGTGACAACTATGGTGAGCCCACGCATGAAAACATCTCGATCAACGCTTCTGCAACGTGACTTGCCCGGTTGCGGAGGGCGCCACAGCATCCGTATAACGGGTGGAAAAGTCGATCAATGTAAGAACACATCGGTTCCCACGGCCCGATTTCGGTGAAAAGGCCCGGTTAAATCAACAGCCACCTATTCAAAAGGTGTCCAGGTCAGAGGAATGTTACCCAGTCAAACGACTCCTACTTTCCCTGTAGGGGTTCTCTTTGGCACTTCTCGCAGGACTTGACGAAGTGCTTTACATCTCCGTTTACATCTGGACAATAAAACTATTGCAGGACACGATCAGTTGTTTTAATACCTTGATATCTTGCCATGATGCTTTCATGCCTAACTTTTAATACACCTTGTCTGAATGCTTTAGGAATGATATCCTGTTTAAGCGTTTACCGAGTAGCATGGCTGTAATGGCGATACAGCAATCAATTCTCTTCGATAAGTTCATGGCTGTGGCCCTTTCCAGATTGAAACATCTTGCTCATTTTGGTAAAGATATGTTTCAAGGTCGGGTGTTTTCGCGGTTTTTCGATGAGTTATTCTTTAGTAACGTCACGAGAGGCAATTGTTGGAACGCCCAAAGGACAAATCTTGTCTTGTTCTTGCTCTTGAGTTTAGAATTCCTTTAGGCTCGAAATTTTTCTTCATAAGTGCCTTCATTAGCTTAGTTTCCATCGACGACTCCTGCTTCTTGGGAGCAACGGCTTGTTTCCAGTCATAATCCGTGTCATTTGCTATGCTGAAACCTGAACGATTTCCTAGAACAAAGTCGTAGAGGGGCTGGTCCGTACACGCCACTGTTAAGTTGCCTGTAAAGTTTCGCGCGGTAACTTGTATCACAGCTTTTGATAGGTAGCTGGTTGGATGGAGACGTCAAGAATGAGTTCCGTCTGACAACTGCGGTGTTACCACTCGTTGTCTTGTTGTACTCGAACCTTTGTTGCCTAGCGATCACCGTTCAGCCGCTGACGTACTGTCGATGAGGAAAGGTAAACCATTGCCAGGGTTCTCGTAATCGTTAGGATGTCGAGAACCCTGGGAATGCTTTGCAGTGTTCTGGATGATGTTTACCAAGGGGCTGGATGATGCTTTCCCTGGAGAAATCTGAACTGGTTGAGATTGCGTGAGTGGACAGGAAGAATTCCGTTTATTGTCCCCGTACCTATTTGAACAATTTTCAGCTGTCCGTACTGTTTTGCTGCACAACTTACTCTTTAGCAGATGCTTAGGTGGGTTGCAGCAGTCAGGAGGGAAATGTCCAAACGAAGGCCGCGTATGTACTTGAGCTATGATTCCTCGCAAGCTTCAGTGCTTTTTCCCTCTAGAATCTTTAAGTTATTCGGACCTTTTCCAAGGTTTGGCAAATTCTGCGCTTCGAGAAAGCGATCCGTCATGCTAGCAAGTTCGTCATAAATTTGCACTATTGCCCCTTCCAGCAAATCACAAGCGTTGGTTGACAAGAGCGCAGAAACTGCTCAAGGACCATCTTATCTCGTATACCTTCATACGTTTTACAAACGTTAGCTATTCAAATCGAATAATCAGAATAACCGCCATTCCTTCTGCTGTCCTATAGTTTCGACATCTGCTGCTCGCGCTTACCGAAACTAATCTCGGTAACCTTGAGCCGTAGATTGTAAACGCTATAGCAAAGCTCTTTGCCTTCTGGTGGTCTAACGGATCGGCGGCAGTCATCCGGCCGATCACAGTTAACGAGTCGGCAGTTAGACACATGCGGACATCAAGAGCCCATCTTTGTTGCAGCCAGTCCGGCCCTGTTGGTGCGCGTTATAATGTCTGCAAAAACGTGCATGTCATCGGATTACTCTTCAAACAAAGCAATAAATTTCTGCGAATTAAAGCATGACGAGGAAGTGCTTAGCGCAGGCCAAACATCTGTAGCCGCTACCGGCACATTCCGACCTTGTTCCTGAGACTGTAGCTGTAGCTGTAGCTGAAAAATATCGCGCTGCCGGTCATCTGCTAAACGCGATAAAACAGCAGCTTCCTTCATTGGCTCTCGCTCCACAGCTCTGTCGTTCCTTTTTCTTGCTCAGCTTCAATCCACCAGTGACGTTTTATGCCTGACAATCATACTTGTATGCTATAGCGGTGAGTTTCTCTAAATCAAGGGTGCAGTCTACTAATGTGTGTCTGCACTTGAGCGAAACTGCCCTCATTCACTGAATTTACGAGGGAATCCTGGCAGGCTTGCCATTTTGTGTTAGTATTGGGCTCAGTACCACTCCAGAAAGAGATAGATGCAGTATGCAGGAGTTTAAACACACATGAGACTTGTATTAGACACACTTTACGCATGGAAACAGCACGCTCACGCGTTGGTTCCCCAAAATGTACTTCAGAAGACACGCGGGCTTATATGAATTAGCCAAATGGAAGCATGTAGCCTTCAGTTCATATAGAAGTGTCTGTCGCCATAGAAGAAGTAACGAAGACGTCGTAAAACTAGTGTTGGACAGCAGGGCCGTAAGGCAAGCGTTGTCGTCTGGCCGCGTAGAGTACGGGTGACTTCTGCACCACGGTGGAAGAATCATAAAGCTTTTCATCCTTAAGAGTTCCTTGCCATTGGCTGTCCATCATCGCTGATTACATGCCCAGTATCACGATTGGCTTAAATTTCATCATCATCATCAGCCTAGTTACGCCCACTGCAGGGCAAAGGCCTCTCCCATACTTCTCCAACTACCCCGGTCATGTACTAATTGTGGCCATGTTGTCCCTGCAAACGTCTTAATGTCATCCGCCCACCTAACTTTCTGCCGCCCCCTGCTACGCATCCCTTCCCTTGGAATCCAGTCCGTAACCCTTAGTGACCATCGGTTATCTTCCCTCCTCATTACATGTCCGGCCCATGCCCATTTCTTTTTCTTGATTTCAACTAAGATGTCGTTTACCCGCGTTTGTTGCCTCACCCAATCTGCTCTTTTCTTATCCCTTAATGTCACACCCATCATTCTTCTTTCCATAGCTCGTTGCGTCGTCCTCAATTTCAGCAGAACCCTTTTCGTAAGTCTCCAGGTTTCTGCCCCATATGTGAGTACTGGTAACACACAGCTGTTATACACTTTCCTTTTGAGGGATAGTGGCATCCTGCTGTTCATGATTTGAGAATGCCTGCCAAACGCACCCCAGCCCATTCTTATTCTTCTGGTTATTTCAGTCTCATGATCCGGATCCGTGGTCACTACCTGCCCTAAGTAGATGTAGTCCCTTACCCCTTCCAGTGCTTCGCTACCTATCGTAAACTGCTGTTCTCTTCCGAGCCTGTTAAACATTACTTTAGTTTTCTGCAGATTAATTTTCAGACCCACCCTTCTGCTTTGCCTCTCCAGGTCAGTGAGCATGCATTGCAATTGGTCTCCTGAGTTACTAAGCAAGGCAATATCATCAGCGAATCGCAAGTTGCTAAGGTATTCTCCATCAACTTTTATCCCCAATTCTTCCCACTCCAGGCCTCTGAATACCTCCTGTAAACATGCTGTGAATAGCATTGGAGATATCGTATCTCCCTGTCTGACGCCTTTCTTTATAGGGATTTTGTTGCTTTCTTTGTGGAGGACTACGGTGGCTGTGGAGCCGCTATAGATATCTTCCAGTATCTTTACATATGGCTCATCTACACCCTGATTCCGTAATGCCTCCATGACTGCTGAGGTTTCGACTGAATCAAACGCTTTCTCGTAATCAATGAAAGCTATATATAACGGTTGGTTATATTCTGCACATTTCTCTATCACTTGATTGATAGTGTGAATATGGTCTATTGTTGAGTAGCCTTTACGGAATCCTGCCTGGTCCTTTGGTTGACAGAAGTCTAAGGTGTTCCTGATTCTATTTGCGATTACCTTAGTAAATACTTTGTAGGCAACGGACAGTAAGCTGATCGGTCTATAATTTTTCAAGTCTTTGGCGTCGCCTTTCTTATGGATTAGGATTATGTTAGCGTTCTTCCAAGATTCCGGTACGCTCGAGGTTATGAGGCATTGCGTATACAGGGTGGCCAGTTTCTCTAGAACAATATGACCACCATCCTTCAACAAATCTGCTGTTACCTGATCCTCCCCAGCTGCCTTCCCCCTTTGCATAGCTCCTAAGGCTTTCTTTACTTCTTCTGGCGTTACCTGTGGGATTTCGAATTCCTCTAGGCTATTCTCTCTTCCACTATCGTCGTGGGTGCCACTGGTACTATATAAATCTCTATAGAACTCCTCAGCCACTTGAACTATCTCATCCATATTAGTAACGATATTGCCGGCTTTGTCTCTTAACGCACACATTTGATTCTTGCCTATTCCTAGTTTCTTCTTCACTGTTTTTAGGCTTCCTCCGTTCCTGAGAGCCTGTTCAATTCTATCCATATTATAGTTCCTGATGTCCGCTGTCTTACGCTTGTTGATTAACTTAGAAAGTTCTGCCAGTTCTATTCTAGCTGTAGGGTTAGAGGCTTTCATACATTGGCGTTTCTTGATCAGATCTTTCGTCTCCTGTGATAGCTTACTGGTTTCCTGTCTAACGGAGTTACCACCGACTTCTATTGCGCACTCCTTAATGGTTCCCATGAGATAGTCGTTCATTGCTTCAACACTAAGGTCCTCTTCCTGAGTTAAAGCCGAATACCTGTTCTGTAGCTTGATCCGGAATTCCTCTAGTTTCCCTCTTACCGCTAACTCATTGATTGGCTTCTTGTGTACCAGTTTCTTCCGTTCCCTCCTCAAGTCTAGGCTAATTCGAGTTCTTACCATCCTATGGTCACTGCAGCGTACCTTGCCGAGTACGTCTACATCTTGTATGATGCCAGGGTTCGCGCAGAGTATGAAGTCGATTTCATTTCTAGTCTCACCATTCGGGCTCCTCCACGTCCACTTTCGACTAACCCGCTTGCGGAAAAAGGTGTTCATTATCCGCATATTATTCTGTTCTGCAAACTCTACTAATAATTCTCCTCTGCTATTCCTAGAGCCTATGCCATATTCCCCCACTGACTTGTCTCCAGCCTGCTTCTTGCCTACCCTGGCATTGAAGTCGCCCATCAGTATAGTGTATTTTGTTTTGACTTTACCCATCGCCGATTCCACGTCTTCATAAAAGCTTTCGACTTCCTGGTCATCATGACTGCATGTAGGGGCATAGACTTGTACCACCTTCAATTTGTACCTCTTATTAAGTTTCACAACAAGACCTGCCACCCTCTCGTTAATGCTATAGAATTCCTGTATGTTCCCAGCTATTTCCTTATTAATCAGGAATCCGACTCCTAGTTCTCGTCTCTCCGCTAAGCCCCTGTAACACAGTACATGCCCGCTTTTTAGCACTGTATATGCTTCTTTTGCCCTCCTAACCTCACTGAGCCCTATTATATCCCATTTACTACCCTCTAATTCCTCCAATAACACTGCTAGACTCGCCTCACTAGATAGCGTTCTAACGTTAAACGTTGCCAGGTTCAGATTCCAATGGCGGCCTGTCCGGAGCCAGGTATTCTTAGCACCCTCTGCAGCGTTACAGATCTGACCGCCGCCGTGGTCAGTTGCTTCGCGGCTGCTGGGGACTGAGGGCCGGGGTTTGATTGTTGTATTCATATAGGAGGTTGTGGCCAAGTACTGCACCAGGGTGGCCAATCCTGCTCTGGTGAGAGAGTGCGTTACCGGTTCTGGTCACCGGGATCAGGCCGCACTCCAGGCCTGTTTGTGCAATTTTCTTAACACACGGTTTTTTTTTGTATTTCCCGGTGGAGAATTGCGCGGCACCGGGATTTGAATCACGGTCCTCTTGCACTGGAGACGGATACTCTACCGTCCCCGCAGGAGTTAAATTAAAAATTGAATTATGGTGTTTTGCGTGACAAAACCACTTTCTGATTATGCACGCCGTAGTGGAGGACTCCGAAAATTTCGACCACCTGGGGTTCTTTAACGTGCACCTAATTCTAAGTACACGGGTGTTTTCGCATTTCGCCCCCATCGAAATGCGGCCGCCGTGGCCGGGGTCCGATCCCGCGACCTCGTGCTCAGCAGTCTAACACCATGACCACTGAGCAACCACGGCGGGTCCCGCAGGAGTTGTACGCCTCATTTAACCTACAGTGGTGCCCTATTTGATCAGTCAAGGTGGACCAATCTGAGCTCGGTTATACCGCATGGATGGCACTCGGCTAGAGAACCTGGCATTTATGACCTGCACATGTGTGGCCACACATCATTGAGGATATATAATTTTTTTTTAGGAGGGTTTCCGTACAGTGATAAAAGGAAGGAAAATACATTAAAAGAAAAAGAAAAAAAAAAAGGAAGAAAAAAGGAACATAACATGTGATTTGAACTCGTGATCCTTCAATGTTGCGCGGAAAGGTAGCTCAGTCGGTTGGTCCGTCAAGCCAACGGTTACTTTCAAGCGCCAAAGCTCCTGCTCCGAGCCTCATACTTATGTGGAAAGGGACTGATGTTGTCCGCGGCAGTCGATTTTTGCTGATTCTGAGTGGTTAGAAGGCATAATTTCTTTGAAAAATGGCCGCCAGAGGAGCAGCGTGAACTCGAGCGGCTTTATACACTAGGAAAACTGCCTTAAAATATTTAGACTTGAGGGGAAGCTTCGTTAACAAACTATAACACGGCAATCAGCACTCGTATACGACGAGAGAAATTATTGAGACGTGGGAAATTCCCTTGAAATAAATCTGGTTTGCGAGACAAATGCTTGTATGTATTGAATCTCTTAAAAGATGAGGGGGGAAATATGCGCTCACCGAGAGGGCATCTTCAGCACGAGACCACCGCGAGGCACCTTACTGAGATGTAGAGAGCTTCGCGGCCGGAACGAAATCTCCCCTCTCCGTTGGCCCAGGGTGGAAAACGCACTTTCCGATCGCTCAAGGTTGCGCGGATATTGTGTAGCTCTAGCGTCTAGGAAAAAGCTTAAACAGGTGCGGGGGCGCCACGCATAGCGTGGGAAGCTAGCCGCCGGAATAGCTATCTCAAGTACTGCTGCTGGCGAGGGCGAAATACCTTCGTGTAATTATAATAACAATAATAGGACTTCTTTCAAAGAGAAAACAAAGAGAAGAAAAAGAAAAGGGAAACGGCTCAGAGGGCTATACTACGAGAGCTATGACTGATACTTTTCTATATATATGTATTCATCTCATCTATGGGATCGCATGCGTGCGCTGTTGGTTTTAAAGCGCAACCGTGGTAGGGAAACGGAAGGCGATATAAGCATGCGTGTCCATGATACGCACACGACAAACTGCCTTACAATATTTAGAATTGATATATAGATACACACACAAAAGCCAATATAGGCTGCTCGACACTATCTCGCGCGTTTTTATAGCGAAGTACATCAGAACCGACTCGTCGTTCCACAACAACCATTTCCTGAGTGATCGCCAGATATATGCCGAATAACTTCCTGTCATTCAATAATAATGTCTCTCTTTCATGCAGCCTACCAATTCGCGCTGTTTCGGTTTAGACAAAACAATTTATCCTTCGAGGCGCACTTGCCAAGTTTTCCTCCAGTTAAAACTGCCTGCGATGCCTATAGTGCAGCTCTTATCTCGCTCAACATACACAGTTCTATATATGTGCATCCGGTGCAATGCTTTCCGCTGTATCAGCAATTTCAATGTCATGGCCGATCATGTAAGCAAAAGTAGCTGTTTACTATTTACAATATCCAGAATTGATCAAACGTGAAGTTGTCACCGGCATTCTGAGTGGTTGGAAGGCATAATTTCTTTGAAAAATGGCCGCCAGAGGAGCAGCGTGAACTCGAGCGGCTTTATACACTAGGAAAACTGCCTTAAAATATTTAGACTTGAGGGGAAGCTTAAATTTACTCTTGCGAAAAATTCTTGCGTAAGAGCTTTTTTTGAAGATGGGCCCAGATCCTCTGCAAGCCCGGATTTGCGACGGTGGGGTGGTGCTCGGTAGCACACAGCAGCAGCCCACCGTGTGACGTCTACCATCCGTCGAGGAAGGCCTGGTTCCACTCTCCCGAATTCTCATCCAGCAATGCTCAGGAATGCCAGCCCTCCAAGGCCAGTTGTCCAACGGGAGAACCGGTCGAGGTGGTCCCTGAGCTGGTGAGAGCGTTGCTTCGGGTACTGGTGTAGTGACGTAGGCGGCGATTGCTCGTATGGGCAAGGCACTCAGTGGTGAAGCTCTGCCTTCTAACGCCGAATGTCATGCACTGAACCCACCTCTGGTTACGCGGCCGCATCTCACAAATTGGTTTCTTCTTCGCCACCATATGGCGCACTCTCTTTATTTCTTTTTCACTTACGCGTGCCATATTTTGTTACAATATGTCCGTTATTTTATCCAAATATCAAGTCTGTTCTACCTACCTTTTGGAGGCCACCGGGGAAACATGCTAAGTGCATTATATTGCGCAAAATTAGAACAAAAAAAAAAGACCACTCAGTAAATATTGCCACTGCTAATAATTAGGCGTATTTTCGTTACTCATTATCCTTACTGTGTCCTTAATTAGCCGCGAATGAGAAACCGTAGTGATTAGCAAAGCTCGCGGGGCACTCGAAGTGACTCAAAATAACGGTCGTATAAGGCTTTTTTGTATTTTTTCCTGGATGTGTAATCACCTGACAGCCTTGAAAATTTTGCAGGAAATCCTCTTTAAGATGCTCCTCGTTACTCCGAAACTACAAGTCAGTAGCTGATTCACTTGCCCCAGTAACTTGAGTATGCTTCGTACGTAGTTCATACGTAATATGTGTTACTGACACTCCGAAAAGCTTGCATAACAATGTTTATGAAAACATTACAATGAACCAATACAGGCTAAACTTTGATTGTGCATCGCGCACAACATGTCAGCTTATATTTAAAACAGTTATAAATAAAATTTCGCTTGCATCTTATCAAGGATGCCGGTAAATATTTATACATACTTCCCTTACATTACGCATGAATATTGACAGAAAAGGACAATTCCAATTATCATGTTCAAACGCCATGGTTTCAAGCGTTTGGAACGTAACAGTCTGAAAAGGGGCACAAAACGAGCGTATATAGTTTTGCCTCTACTTACCATACGACCATCAGAAACAGTCTTTTCATTATCCATTACCATGTCGGTTATTTATTTATTTATTCATTTCTGACTACACCACAGATTCCAATGGGAACATTGAAGGATGGGGAGGAAGTACAATAGAGGTACCTAAAGCATAAACAGGGACAAATGAATCTTGTTAATGACTAAAAATTTGAGACAACACACTTAACACACAATTTTAAAAGAAGTAAATGTACAAATCCTCGCGGAATATTTCACGGTTGATGACGGAGATAAGGCCGTGAGAAAGATTGTTCCATAATGCAATGGCTTGTGGCAACGCTGAGGAATTAAAAGCGTTGGTTCCACCAAATATTCGCTTGAGGCTGAGGTGATTATGAATATGCCTATAAGAACGTAGGTTGGTTACAAGGGGCAATTTGTGTTGTGTTTTACCGTGAATGTATTTGTGTATCATAGATAACAGTGCGGTTGTGCTACGGGTACCCTCCAAATCTAAGCTCGACAAATATCCTAGTTCTTGCAGAACACCGCAAAACACCTGCAACGTTCCTATGGCTTCTGCGTACGCTCTAACAGCTTGACTGTAAAGCACGCCGCAGCGCAGTGCTATTAGATCGGCCCAGTGAAATGTTTTAGCAGCAAACTTTCACTTCAGTTCAGTTTCACTTCACCTTGTTTCATGTTCACATCAATTCGTTCGTCGCTCGAGTCTGCCCACTGACACAGTCGCTTGTTACCCGCCGCCGCCCGTAACGGTTACCACTACGAGTAAGTTGCACGCCGAGTCACAAGGTCTCAGTATCAAATGCCTGATTCTGATAACGGTTACCCACCTTTGCAGACTCGTTATTTTTTATGTGCGTGCAAACATAGCTACTCCTCAGCAGCATCGGCACTTGCAAGCAGTGTCCATTTCTTAATGTTTATGGTGGGCATTTCGCGCTTGATTGTGTACGCGTGTTGGGGCGCAATGCCGTAATGCTATTCCAAACTTTTCTATTCCAATTCTGCCATCAGCCCTCCGTCATTGGTCAAATACTTTTTTGGACCACCCCCACTTCGCCTGTGTGTCATGCGACGTCACGAAAACCGCGATAGCTCCCAATCGTCCATATTAAATGGACGATTGTATACTTCATTGGATGTGCCTTTCCCATCCAGAGTCAGCTGCTCTGCTTGTCACTGGTATTTTAGGAATCTATCGTTGTAATGAGATGTACGGGAAGCGTGCTCGAAATGTGCGTCTAGACAATCAGCCTGGTCCTCAAGAGTGTCTGCTTGCATGTTTACGAATGGTTAAGGATGAGTTTCGTGGCCTTTTATTTTGTTTACCCTGTTCCAGGTTTTTCTTTCGTCTGTATAAATCTTAATGCCGGAGATGAATTCTTGCAACTTTCCCTTTTGCCATGGCAGTGCGTTCTTCTACTTTGTAATTTTATTTTCTTAAAGCTGATAAGGTTTTCTGTACTCGGAGAGTCACGGAGATGATTCCAAGCCTTATTTGGTTTCTTTCGCGCTTCCCTATATTCATCGTTCCACCAGCGAACACATGGTTCAATAGAAGATGCATTTTGTTGGCGGGATACATATTGATGCTACGTCGACAATAAATGCGCTTAAATATGACACTGCATCGTCAATACTCACCGCACGAACGTCATCTCAGGTCATATATGTCAGCTCTATCTATCGTTGGTAGTTCGCTGAGTAAACATTCCACTGGGACACATGTGGAGAGCATCCGTCACGTTTCTTTAATCCTAAAACAATAGGGAAATGATCGCTCCCGCATAGATTCTTATGTACTTTCCACTCAAAGTACGGCACGACTGTACTTGAAACAATGGCTAAATCGATAGATCAAAATGTTTTGTTTGCGACGCTGTAAAAACTTGGTTCCTTCTTATTTCTCCTCTTCTCACCCTTCTCATCTTAGAAATTTTTCAATCAGACGCCCTCTGGCATCGCATCGAGAGTCACATCACAAGGCATCATGATCATTTAGGTCTCCAACGAGATTGCAGGGTTCTCGAAGTTGTGAAATAAAGCTTTCAAATTCAGTTTTGTAGAATTGAGACTTGGGAGGAATGTATAAAGAAGCAATTGTCAGCAGCTTACTAAAAAGCACTGCTCTGACTGCAGCTGCCTCAAGGGTAGTTTGCAGCTCTAAATGCTGGCAGGCAATATCCTTATCAACTATTATGGCGACACCACTCGACGAGGCAGGAGCGACGTTGCGGTCTTTGCGGTAAATGGCATATTTTCGCAGAAAGATTGCGTGTGTAAAATTGAGGTGTGTCTGTTGGTCACACGGCACTCTTGTATTAAATTTGCGTATGAGTTCACTTATATCATCCAGATTGTGGAGTAGGCTTCTGGCGTTCCAGTGTATAATTTGTTTAGCCATATTAGGAATGTTTTGTGCTGTGTGTCGCGAGAGGTTGTTCAAGTTAACTAACGAGGCCTCACGAGGCCCCGTGATAAGGGATTTTACTGTTTTCCCAGCACACTCCACGGAGATACGCTGTTCCTTCGGTGTCCGGGACACCGGAGGAGTGTTGGTTGTATGCATTGCCTCTTCAGAGGCGGTGGATGATGCGCGCTCCGCGGGCGCACCGTGTGGCTTGTCGACCCTGTCTGCACGGGCAGTGGCCGTGGGATCGGCAGGCCCTGATGTCTGTTCGTCCTTTTTGGCTGGAGGTGGAACAGCACTGGCTGCTCCTGCCAGTGGGGCTGGTGCCAGTGGGGCTGGTGCCAGTGGGGCTGGCAAGCCCCAAGGGTAGCGTTGGCCTGGCGGCCTGGGGCACAACTGGAAGCATCCGAAGGTCCTGGCAAAGCATGAGTCGACTGCTAACAGAACAACTTGTTTCTTCTAGCATCGCAAAAGAGCGGCCGGTCAGGTGGAGTCAGTGGAGAGACGGGAGAGCACGTTACTCGATGGAAGAAATCGGAGCCTCTCTCTTGGCGTCCGGGGGCAGCTGCTTTTATATTCTCGGAGTCGAGGGCAAGAAGGAACAGCTCGGGATGGGGCGCACGTGACGGCGCCGCGCGGACACGTTGAGACGAGTAGTGCCGCATCCGCCGGGCCGGCGCCGGTCAGACCTCCTCGCTTCACAGTTGGGGAGCTCCTCTCCCCGGCTGCCGCGCTTTGACAACCGTGGGCACCAACATGCACACACACACACACACACACACGCACACACGAAGACACGTGGCATTGAAACATGCCTGGACGCGCATGGCAGGAGGCGTTGCGGCAGCGCTGAACGGGCCAAAATGTCCGCCGCTTTGAACGAAGCCCCGGCGTCCGTTGTATCCGCGCCGGCTACACCGCGCGTCGTAGGCGAAACGTAACATGGCGTAACCGCGATCACACTCCGTGTGACTTGGACGGCCGCCGAAGGATGTGGTGCTGTCCCCTGGCGCGCCCCATCGGTGCAGGAAGAAGTGAACTCAATATTGGAGAACGAAACGCTCACATGCCTCAGGAAAACATAGGTTGAGGTTGAGTTAAAGTTCTATGGTTTCTTTCTTTTTTTTCCACGAGGGGCACGATCGCGAGTAGGCTGGGTGATCTCCTTCACAGTTGGCACAGCGCGTTGCTGAAGTGCAGATGTCTGAAGCGTGTTCTGTTGAAATACACTACACAGGTTTGCGCTCCATGCCTAAAAGGCTGACGCTTGAAGCATCGACGTGGATTTGCGATGTATGGTCTGACACGAAGCAGCCGGTTTTTATTGTTTCAGGTACGTTGCTGGTTCGAAAAGTAATGATTACGTGTTTGGTAGGTATTTGGACTTGTCATCTCGCCTTAATATTGTTACGAAGAGTTGCGAAGACATGGTTTTATTTACAGGCGATGGATGATGATCGTAGCGTGATAGTAGTGCAGCTCGGCCTCTCCAACTCTTCGTCCTCTTCGTCTTCCCTTCTTTTCTCTTGTCCGTGCCTTTCGTATCTGTTACATTTCCCCGCAAGCAGACGAAGCCCGTGGGGCGAGTCAGGATGCACAAGCAGGGTAGAAAGGCTTCAGGCGAGCAATGTGAGTCAGCTGAGTTCTGCTTGATCGCTGACCTTTGCACAGTAGGCGAGCTATGACGTAAGTGAGTTCGCTGAGGCGGTACACAACTACAAATGGGCCTGAATAGTGTGACAATAACTTTTGGCACAATCCACGCTTGCGTTGCGGTGTCCAAAGAAGGACCAAGTCACCTTTTTCCAACGATACTTGTACGTGACGGTTTTCGTATCGCTCTTTCGAACGACTTTGCGAGGCCAGAGTACGAAGACGAGCTTTCTTCGGCGAGACACAAAGTCTTCGATACAGAATCGTCACTGTGCAGAACGAACGGTAAGAAAGTGTCCAGAGGGCTTCGCGGTAACCTGGCATAGAGGAGATAAAATGGGCTATAGTTCGTGGTTTCGTGTATCGCCGTGTTGTATGCGTAAGTGATGAAGGGCAGCACGTCGTCCCAGTTCTTATGATTGGAGGAGACGTTCATGGCAAGCATGTTGGTCAGCGTTCTGTTCGTCCTTTCAACGAGGCCATTGGTCTGTGGATGATACGGCGTGGAATGACGGAACTGGGAAGTGCACAAACGAAGTAGCTCTTCAATGGCATCAGCAGTGAACTGGCGACCGCGGTCGCTGATGATGACACGTGGTGGGCCATGACGAAGGACCACGGAACGCAACAGGAAGACCGCCGCGCAAGCGGCGGTGGAAGACGGTATGGCTGCAGTTTCTGCATACCGTGTAAGATGGTCTACGCAGACAATTATCCAACGGTTCTTGTTGCTAGATAACGGGAATGGACCCAAAAGGTCAATGCCTACTTGCTCGAATGGCGTGTTGGGTGGTGTCAATGGCCGAAGGGGACCCGGGGTTGCGGTGGTTGGTCGCTTGTGACGTTGGCATGTTTCACAACTAGCGACATAGCGCTTGGTTGTTTCGTACATCTTGGGCCAGTAAAAGCGCTCCTGCGTGCGGTGTAGCGTTCGTACGAAACCGAAATGGCCGGATGTCACATCGTCATGCATGGCGCGTAGAACGTCGGAGCGAAGGCTCTCCGTGACAACTAGCAGAAAGCGCGCTCCATGCCCGGAATAATTAGTTTTGTAGAGTAATTTATCACGGACGGTAAAGCGACCGCTGCCTTGAGAAGTACGGGCGGCGACAAAAAGCGGATCGAGGGTAACATCACTCCGTTGTTTTCGCTGAAAGTCTGCCGCGTCAGGGAACGTAGGAGTAACAGCAGCGAGACAGTCGTCAAAATTCTCAGCATCGCAGTCGGCAGCCGCAAGAGGAATCCGAGAGAGGCAGTCTGCGTCAGCGTGACGACGGCCACTCTTGTACGACACCACAAAGTCGTATTCCTGGAGGCGCAGTGCCCAACGTGCGAGGCGACCAGAGGGATCACGCAAACCGACCAGCCAGCATAAAGAATGATGGTCGGTGATAATCTTGAATGGTCTACCGTAAAGATAACACCGAAACTTCTGTATGGCGAAAACAGCTGCCAGGCATTCCTGTTCCGTAACCGTATAATTCCGTTCAGATTTGCTCAGGCAACGGCTGGCATATACGACTACATGTTCTGCGCCACTGTGACGTTGTACAAGCACCGCTCCTATCGCAATTCCACTAGCATCAGTGTGAACTTCAGTTGGCCAAGACGGATCGGAGTGACGCAAGAGCGGTGCTGACGTTAGTATAAACTTCAGTTGAGAAAATGATGCGTCACACTCTGGTGTCCAATTGAAGGGTGCATTTTGTCGCAAAATACTTGTCAACGAGTAAACGATGTCGGCAAACCTGGGAACAAAACGACGAAAATATGAACATAGGCCAATGAATGAGCGAAGTTCTCGTGCTGATTGTGGTGGCTTGAAGGAGTTCACAGCTTCAATCTTACGAGGATCGGGTCTGACGCCATCCTTGTCAACTAAGTGTCCCAGGACCAGTGTTTGACGTTCGCCAAAGCGACATTTCTTTGAGTTTAGAACCAGTCCGGCTTTCTCGATGCAGTCGAGAACAAGGCTGAGGCGTTCATTATGTTCTTCAAACGTGCGGCCAAAGATTACAACATCATCGAGGTAAAACATGCATATCTCCCACTTCAGGCCACGTAGTACTGTGTCCATGAATCTTTCGAAGATGGCAGGAGCATTGCAAAGGCCAAAAGGCATAACATTAAATTCGAATAGGCCATCTGGAGTCACGAAAGCGGTCTTTTCCTTGTCGGCAGGGTCCATAGGTATTTGCCAATACCCCGATCGCAAATCAAGTGTTGAGAAGTAAGAAGCAGCGTGTAAGCAATCAATGACGTCATCTATTCGCGGTAGAGGATAGACATCCTTCTTCGTCACTGCGTTTAGATGTCTGTAATCCACGCAGAATCTCCAGGAGCCATCTTTTTTTCGAACCAGGATTACGGGGGCTGCCCATGGACTAGACGACTCTTGAACGACACCTTTGTCCATCATCTCCTTGGCTTGTTGTGCAATAACTTTTCGCTCGGAGGATGACACTCGGTAGGGCTTCTGGCGGATGGGGTGTGCGGAGCCGGTATCTATTCTGTGACGAGCGCGGGACGACGGCAAATGAAGGGGTGCATCTCCATGCGTGAAGTCGAATGCAGCCTCATGCCGGGCAAGGAAATGTACTAGTGCTTGCCGTTCCGACGTACCGAGAGCCTTGCTGATCATGCCAAGCATTAGCTTTTCAAAATGGCTATTATCGCAAGGAGAGCAAGCTGTAGAGACGTCCGTAGTTAGAGTCGCCATTGAGTTACATGCGCCTTCATCGAATATAGCGATTTTCATACCGCGAGGAAGGACAACCGGCGTGGCGGAACAGTTCAGCGCCCACAATGTGGCGACTCCTTTCGTCATGCACACGACAGAGCAGGGCACAAGTATATCTTTTTTAGCACAGTTTATGCGGAGAGGCCTAACTACAAGATCAACACAATCAGCGTCAACAGTAGTTGCAGAAACACGAACGGGCGTCAGGCACCACGATGGTGCAATCACTTCATCAAGAACACTGAGTGTGTCTGTGTGTCTGTGTTCGCCACGCGAACTTTGTTCGGAATCTGTTGATATAATTAACTTGTTCAATGATATTTCGCCACAACCACAGTCCACGGAAGCGCCGCACTGTTCAAGAAAATCAATACCAAGAATAACATCGTGCGAACAACGAGCAAGAACAAGGAATTCCGGCACAAAAACTTTCCCAGCCAACAAAACACTCACAGCACAAACACCAAGGGGATGAAGCCACTCGCCGCCCACTCCACGAAAAGTAATACCGTCGTTCCAAGAAA
This sequence comes from Dermacentor variabilis, assembly GCF_050947875.1. Classification (NCBI taxonomy): domain Eukaryota; kingdom Metazoa; phylum Arthropoda; class Arachnida; order Ixodida; family Ixodidae; genus Dermacentor; species Dermacentor variabilis. The sequence continues at coordinate 167,496,403 of NC_134572.1, forward strand.
ACATAACTTTGTGGCCTAGACGGTTCTTGAAAGCGAGGCTCATCATAGACACAGTCGCCCCAGTATCCACTAACGCCATAGTCGGTATTCCGTCAATCGAGACATTCACTTTGTTTTTGAGCATCACAACAGGCAGAGGAATTTCTGGCAAAGACCGTCCGGCGACCTCACCTCCATTGGCCGCGGATGCTAGTTTCCCGGCGGCGGTGACGAAGAACGGCGCCGAGGGGACGGAGAGTGACGGGGACGACTATTTGGCAGCGTCAAACTCCGCTCAGAAGTTGGCGAATCGCTGCGTCTGGTCTCGTATTGTAAGTGGTCCATTGAAAGGGAATCGGTCGTCCGCAAGTCATAGGAAGTACGGGTTCTGGGTGGCGAGAACATCGGTGGTGTCCTTCGTGATTGACGGCCTTGGCGACAATACCGTGCTATATGGCCTGTGGAACCGCAGTTGTAGCACACGGGAGGGTCGCGGTTCACAGCATCTTCCTCGAAACGGATGCTAGGCTGCTGCGGGCGGCGAGAAAGTTCGTTGTCATGTGGATAACGTGTCTCTGCGCCTCGGTGAAATCCGTCATATCGTTCATAAGTCACGTCGTGGTAATAGGGTCGGTGCCCTTCTTGTCGCAGCCTGACAGAAGTCACAGGACCTCGGGGGTAAAAACGCGGCTGCTCTCGTTGTGGTCGAGCGTCATAAGTAGCGCCTCTGTCGTAGTGACGTGGCTGCTGTCGGGGCACGAGTTCGTAATCCTCGGTGCCCCTCGCCGCAGGATGCGGGGCGATGGATGCCACGTTTGATTCGAAATCTGGTGGTAGGCGGAAGCTGTGAGTGCCTGAATGTGTCGCTTGTGCGTGCAGGCTGAGCTCTTCCCGAACTATTTGTCTGATCGTTGATGCAAGATCGAGGGGCTGGTTGCTGCCCACGCTTGCAACTGTTGTCACATTGGCTAGCCTGCCAAACTTCGGCGTGATGCGCCTCGTTTTCAGCTGCTCGAAAGTACGACAATGCCGAATGATGTCAGTGACGGAAGCCAGGTTGTCCTTTGCGATGAGGAAATTATAGACGTCTTCGGCAATTCCTTTCAGGATGTGCCCCACTTTATCTTCCTGAGACATTCGAGAGTCCACCATCCTACACAGTTTTATTACCGCCTCAATATAGGTCGTGCAGGTTTCGCCTGGCACTTGCGCACGTTGCAGTAGCGTCTGTTCCGCCCTTTTCTTTTTCGTCGCGGAGTCGCCGAATCTCTCTTTGATTTCGGAAACAAATCTTCCCCATGTTGTGAACGTTTCCTCGTTATTGTCGAACCACAGCAACGCAGTATCCGTGAGAAAGAACACTACGTTCGAAAGCTGAGAAGCGCTGTTCCACTTGTTGGCGGCACTCACCCGGTGATAATGGATGAGCCATTCCTCAACGTCTTCGTCCGATCTTCCGGCGAAGAGACGCGCATCTCTCAGTTGCAGAACGGAACTTGTCGGCGCAGCTGTTGGAATGGGCCGTTGTTCGTCTGCGTCGTGGGACATATTCAGCTCCGGTAGATACGGTGGGAGTCCAGCAATGCGACGGCTCCGTCGAAGAAGTTCTGGTTCAGCCTCCGTCTTCTGGTGTCGATTACCCCGCACCTTCACCACAACTGTTACGAAGAGTTGCGAAGAAATGGTTTTATTTACAGGCGATGGATGATGATCGTAGCGTGATAGTAGTGCAGCTCGGCCTCTCCAACTCTTCGTCCTCTTCGTCTTCCCTTCTTTTCTCTTGTCCGTGCCTTTCGTATCTGTTACAATATTATCCTTTCCACTTTCACTACGTTCTGGTTTTGCCATCCTTCAAGTAGTTCGCTTTCAGTCAGTTCGAGAAGGTCATCTTCCGAGACGACCCCGTGCACTGTGTTCATCAACTTATGTGGGCCCACTGAGACGGGAATTTGCCCGAAAGCTACAAGTTTTGAGAGTTTCTCATATTGTACTTTGTCGCGAAATTTGAGAAGAGCGCCACTTGCCATCTTTGTTACTTTGCAGCCTGGGCCTATTGCATCCATGAGACATTTCGCTACAATAAACGATGAGATCATTCTGACGGTTTAGGTATTGTGCGGACTGTGTGTGACATGGCACTTGGGAACACATTATTTTGTTTGCAAATAAAGCGTGAATGTCTCATCGGTGCGCCCCTTCTTCAGGGAGCGATCAGGTAACGGCGGGAAGTCGTTTGCCATATAGTGTTTGAAAATTCGGTGGCAATGGTAGCCACCCACCACCGAGCCCAACAAGGGGCCGCTACTAGGTTGGGAAAATACCTCCAGATGCCAGCCATGCATCGCCGCTATAACCTAATATAATATACCCAACGTTGGATAATTACACCAGGTTACCCCTTGCCAGCCCAGAATACGGACGTCAGAAGAAGTGATAACAAGACAGGAAAGAAGAAACAGCGAGAGAGAAAGCAAAATATTGAAGAGGGGGGCAGGAAAAGGCGACGGCCGATTTTCTCCAGGTGGGTCTGTCGGTCGGTGCCGTCTATGTGAAGAAGAGGTCAAAGAGGGGCGTTGACTCCGCCGGGGGTCCTTAAAGGTCCAAACTCCCGGTATCGGCTCTACCCCCAGTATCCCCCTTTCCCCTGGCACAGCTAAGCGACGCTTGGCTACACGCTGAAAGGTCCAACTCTTGTGTGCTCGGGTACGTGGTGTTACAGCAGTAGGTTGGAAACCACTGCAGCATAACGCTTTGATGCTGTTCGCAGGTTTTGATGAATAGGCGTCTGATGTCTATGACGAGTTCTTCTTGCATGCGTGGCGACATTAGAGACCGCGGGGCCGCTTTTAGTGGAGGTGTGGAGGAGCATAACCTGAGTGGAGGAACATAACCCAAGACTAAGCTCTCTGATCTATAATGTAAACAAAAGCTGGCTTCAGTGTAGCTAGTTGAGCGGTTGCAGCTGAAGTGCGGTGACTGAGCGAGGCTGTGATGATAACACTAGCCCACATAACCCCACACACCAATGAAATGACAGATGCTGTATTCGCAACAGAGCGATCAGTGTATATATGACGTTGAGCCCTGTAGCTGGTTTACGCTCTAGAGCAAAATATGTCAGCCCTGCCACGGGAATAGTTTTGCTCTGGAACCAAGGCACTGAAGTGATTCTAAGGAAATTTCCGCGGTGGCTCCGTCAGCATAGAAGGGCTTCGATAATTGGCCGGAAGAAAGCTCCGCACCACAAGACGGCTACCTGAAGGAAACTGATGAAACGAAACTCTGGCAACAAAGCACATGCGAAATCGAAGACATTCCTGCTCCAGAAGCACTGGAAGTAATAGGCGTCTACTTTCTACGAGTTTTACTACACTTGAAGTGTTTCTCGGTAGGCCGAGGTATACGCTAAATGCATTTTGTTGCCTACCAGTGAGTGCTTTTATCATGGTTTGGAAAATGCTTGTAGCATAGGAAGATTGTATCGTAGGAGATTTTAACTGCGAGCCTTACACATGCGAAGCAGAGCACTCGCGGGGGAGCCACCGGTGTTTCTTGATAGCGTATGGAAGATGCTCGCGTATGATCCAATTATTTTCGTTCATATTCGAACATGAGGTGCGCTTGTGATTAGTCTGTCGGTTGTGACTCCCAGAAACTTGTGAATTGGCACGTACCGCACGGGAATCTGCACAACCTTTATCGTACAAGGTGAGGCATCACGTGTGGTAGAAGCAATGCTGGCACAGTCATGCGGTGACATTGCTTGGCATCGTGCGAATAAAGCTATTCAATAGAATTGATAGCCTTCTGCAATATTCCAGTTCAATTAGAGAGATTTAAATATAGTCGTACTTGAAACATCGCCCTGGGGAATTCCCAGATACACTTTGTGCGGAGCAGTGCCACCTTATTTTGCAAACTGACCGATAAGTGAGGTAGTATGAGAGCCTGCTGTGCATACGATCACCAACTCGAATAGACCTCAAAGCATATAAAATAGCCTCGTGAGTCACGTTGTCGAACGATCGCTTGATGTGGATGAATACGGCGATAGTAATGTTGCGTACAGCCTTGTCGAGTTTTATGCAGTTAGCAAAGCTGATCGCGTTTGCCACGCCGTTGGGCCCTTTCTTAGCACTGGCATTTGCGGAGCGAAGATGTCACCCTGCAAATCCTGCTTCTTGTATCTTGCACAGTACGTTATAGTGTGAATTTGACATGCAATAACTTGAACGTGGGAATGAGCTGGTAATATCTCGTACCACGAGAGCGTCTGTAACCTGATGGTTAAATCATTGGGATATTTCCCTGGAGTAACTTGGTTCAAATTTCAGCATCTCAAGTATTATTTTATTGTGTGAAACGCAATTCAGTTTGGTAATTTGGAGGCCGCTCGCTAAATCCGCATGCAAAGAATACATGTAACACTAATATCGCTTCTATCTTTGCAACAGTACTGCTCGCGTGCATTACTTTTGCATTATTGTGCAGAGAGAGAGAGAGAGAGAGAAAAGGAAAGCCACTACTCGATCAGGCATGTGTCCGCATGGGCGGAAAACATCGCAGTCACGCCACGCATGATGCAATCGGAGCTAAAGAGGCGCACCTCCGCAGCACGTTTGTCGACCCGGGCGGCAGTTGGTATGTTTGAGACGGCTGACTCGTCCGTAGGTGTGCGCGATCAAACTCCAAACGGTGATCATAATCATCATCATCATCATCATCATCACCATCATCATCACCATCATCATCATCGTCGTCGTCGTCGTCGTCATCATCATCAGTATCATCACAATATTCATCATCATCAGCCCAGGCTAGTTACGCCCACTGCAGGGCAAAGGCCTCTCCCATACTTCTCCAACTACCCCGGTCATGTAATAATTGTGGCCATGTTGTCCCTGCAAACTTCTAAATCTCATCCGCCCACTTAAGCTTCTGCCGCCCCCTGCTACGCTTCACTTTCCTTGGAATCCATAGAATCCCCTCCATAGCCCTTAATGACCATCAGTTATATTCCCTAATTTCATGTCCTGCCCATGCCCATTTCTTCTTCTTGATTTCAACTAAGATGTCAGTGACTCGCGTTTGTTCCTTCACCCAATCTGCTCTTTTCTTATCCCTTCACGTTACACCCATCATTCTTCTTTCCATAGCTCGTTGCGTCGTCGTCAATTTAAGTAGAACCCTTTTCGTAAGCCTCCAGGTTTCGGCCCTGTACGTCAGTACTGGTAAGACACAGCTGTTATACACTTTGCTCTTAATGGGTAATGACAACCTGCTGTTCATGATCTGAGAATGCCTGCCAAACGCACCCAAGCCCATTCTTATTATTCTGATTATTTCAGTCTCATGATCCGAATCCCCCCGCAGGGTCGTCTGCGTCAGCAGGCGTTTGGTGTATTGCGACACCACGTACCCGAGCACACGGGGGTTGGACCCTGCCACGTATAGCAGTGTGCGGCTTCGCCGTGTCCCGGGAAAAGGAGATCTTGGGGGTTGAGCCGATGCCGGGTGTTTGGACCTTTACGGCTCCTCGGCGGCGGCAACACACCCCTTTGGCCTCGGCTTCACGTAGATGGCGCCCCCAGACTGACCCACTCGGGGGAAATCGGTAGATGCCTTTTCCTGTCTCTTTCTCCCTCCAACCTTCGTTTTTCTCTCACTTTCCATCTTTCCTGTCTCGTTCTCATTTCTTTATTACTTCCGAGCTTCCTGGCAGCAAGGGTTAACCTTGTGGGAGTAGCCAAACTTGTTTATGTCATATTTGATTATAGTGGCAACGTACAGCTGGCGTTTGCAGGCCCGGTTTTTGCAGGCCCTGCAGCGTCCCCTTGTTGGACTCTATGGTGGGTGGCTAGCGTTGCTGCGGAAAACTAGACGGCTACACATGGCTACTTCCTTCCCTTCACTACCTGATCGCTCTCAGAAAAGAGGGCGCACCGAAGATGTTTTCCAATTTTTGGGACGCCAAGTCCACACTTTCCCCCGTTTTCATGTTGTACACTCTGAAAAGCCAGGGAAACCAGTGCGAAACGTCTCACCATTTCTTGTTTCAAAGTCGTTAACTGAAATTTTTGATCCAGGATATAAGGCCTCGAGGATGGCAAGCGGTGATCTCCTCTTGGAGCTCCGCGATCAGAAGCAGTATGAGAAACTGCCAAAACTAGTGTCATTTGGGGAAACCCAAGTAATCGTAACCCCGCACCGTACTATGAATACCACCCGTGGCGTAGCTTCAGATGATGATCTTTTGGAGTTAACTGAAGCGGAACTCATGGAGGGCTTCAGTGAACAGAATGTGATCAACGTTAAAAAAAATTAAGATGAGGCGAGATGGCAAATAAATCCAAACCAAGCACTTGATAATTACCTTCGGTTCAAGTATCCTGACCCAGTCAATCGAGGCAGGGTATATTAAGCTCCGTGTTTGGCCATACGTGCCAAACGCTCTGAGATGTTTCAAATGCAAACGTTTCGGCCACAGCTCGCAGAGCTGCCGAGGCTGCCTAACCTGTGCGAAATGCAGTGCCCACGAATACACATCTGAAGCTTGTGAGAACTCTCTCCACTGCGCGAACTCTGATGAGGAACACGCCGCGTACTCGCGTACCTGTCCATCACGGAAAAAAGAAAAAGAAATAGTCACAGTCAAAATGAAGGAAAACATATCGTTCAAAGAGGCACGCAGGCGGGTAGCATACCTGCCAAAGAACAGCTTTGCCGAAGTGGCGCGTCAGGGGGCAGCGTCACAACGGCCTCCGGCGGCTGTCCGACCCACAATCAGTGAGTCGGCAGTTACGCCGTCTGCCCCCACGGTGATTACAGCTAGCGCTGCTCCGCCAACCGAGCAGAAGGGTCCATCGACCCCGAAGGTAGGTGCAGCCGAGGCTGCCCCAACCTCCCCGGCCCCGTCCAGCGCTGGCAACAGCCGGCGCAGCCAAATCCCTCAGGGAGCCCCATCGACCTCCTGGCTGGTGAGCGCAGGGGTCTTGCCCTCCAAGGAGGGACTCTCTCGGAAAACTTCTCGCTCGCAAGAGCACGTGTCCGGCGCCTCACAAGAGGCAATGGACACTACACCTATTCTCAAGGCGCACCAAAAGCCTAAGGAGCGCCGAGGCTTAAAATCAAAACACAAACTTCCTCCGACAGTACACCATTTTCAGCAAGGGCCGTGATGAGGCTAACACCACGTCCGGCGGTGTAGCAATCCTTGCAGACAAGCCCGTAGCTTGTCGCAGGTAGCCTTGCAGACGCCCCTCGAGGCAGTGTCGATTGGAGGGATTCTTTTCAATAAGTTGGTAACTGTCTCTACCATATATATATCCCCAAAATATCACCTCCAAAAAGCAGATTTCTATAATGTCACAAATCAGTGCCCGGAACCCTTCATACTTGTGGGCGATCTTAACGCCCACAACACGTTGTGGGGAGACGCGCGTTGCGACGCAAGAGGGCGAGTCATTGAAAACTTTATTCAGACCTCTAGTGCCTGCCTGTCTAATAAGAAGGAACAAACATATTACAGCATTCAACACAATTTATATTCATCTATTGACCTAGCAATAGGCTCCGCTTCCCTTCTCCCTCATCTGGAATGGAATGCGATGAATAATCTATTTGGAAGTGACCACTTCCCTATAACTTTAAACTTAATAACGCAGCATGACAACCGTCCCCGTCTTCCCATTTGGAAATTATCATCGGCTGACTGGGAGAATTTTAAGGAATCAACTCATTTATCACCCGATTTTATAAACAATCTTAGTATAAACGATGCTGTTGCATATTTTACCGCTTTTACTTGTGATGCTGCTGAAAAGTTTATCCCGCATACGAATGGTGGTTCATCTAAAAGACGTGTTCCCTGGTGGAATGATGACTGTAGAAATGCACGAAAAAGGCAGAATAAGGCATGGAGCATATTGCGCAGATCGCCGAATACAGAAAGTCCATTTGAATTTAGGCACATGAAATCGCAGGGAAGGCGAATACGACGTCTCGTGAAGAGAGAAAGCTGGGCGAGGTTCCTTTCAGGCATAACTTCGTACACACAAGAGGCGAAAGTTTGGAATGGCGTAAGGAAGCTAAAAGGGCAGCAAGTAAATCCGTTGCCTCTGGTGAACGAACAAGGGAATACCTTAGAAGAACAGGCAGACACCCTAGGGGAGCACTTTGTGCATGTGTCAAGCTCAATCCACTATTCAAAATTCTTCATCAAGTAGAGGCAAATAGAAGAACGTAGGGCATTTGAGCGGAAATCCCCACGAAACGCACCATACAACCGTCCTTTCTGCATTTCCGAGCTGAGAGCTGCCTTGATCCTATGCAACAGCTCTGCACCGGGACCCGATAAAATAATGTACGACATGATCAGAACGTACACACTGACACACGACTATCACTACTTGCACTTTATAGTACTATTTGTGCTGCTGGATATCTTCCACCTGCATGGAAAGAAGCGATCGTGGTCCCCGTTTTGAAGCAAGGTAAAGATCCTTCGTCAGCGGCAAGCTACCGCCCGATAGCTCTCACGAGTTACCTTTGTAAGCTGTTTGAGAAAAGGATTAACCGGCGACTTATACATCCCCTTGAAGTGAACAAAATACTTGATCCCTATCAGAGTGGTTTCAGAGAGGGTCGGTCCACAACCGACCATCTCGTGCGCATTGAGGGGAATATTCGCGACGCGTTCGTACACAAACAGTTTTTCTTATCGATATTCCTCGATATGGAGAAGGCGTACGACACAAAGTGGCGGTACGGGATCTTGCGAGACTTGTCGGGAATGGGCATCCGTGGCAATATGCTAAACCTGATGGAAAGTTATCCCGTCCAATCGTACCTTCCGCGTGAATGTCGGGAGTGTACTTTCACGTCCATTTATACAGGAGACTTGTGCACCCCAGGAAGGTATGCTCAGCTGCACAATCTTTATAGTTAAGATGAACACACTCCGCGTTTCATTACCACCAGCTATATTTTATTCCATGTACGCAGATAACATACAAATAGGTTTTAAATCCTGTAACTTTGCAGTATGCGAAAGACAAGTACAGCAGGGTTTGAACAAGATATCTAAGTGGGCAGACGAAAATGGGTCTAAAGTCAACCCCCACAAAAGTTCATGTGTTCTCTTTACAAGAAAGGGGGGCCTGGTTCAGACCCGTGCATGGAACTGTGTGGACAACAAATACCTGTCAAGAAAGAGCACAAATTTCTAGGTGTAATACTTGACTCTAGGCTTACTTTCATCTCGCACATAAAATATCTCAAAACTAAATGTCTAAAAACAATGCACTTGCTGTAAATGCAATCTCACACAGCATGGGGTAGTGACAGGAAATGTGTAATGAATATCTACAAGAGCCTCATTCAATCACGGCTAGACTACGGTGCGACAGTATACAACTCTGCCGTCCCGAGCGCAGTAAAGATGCCGGATCCCGTCCACCACCTCGGTATCCGTCTGGCGACAGGCGCATTCAGAGCTAGCCCGATTCAAAGCTTATATTGTCACGTGGTGGTGACGTTGAAGAAGACAGTAGCAATACTGTGAAAGACGAAACTAACGTTTATTGGGCGAACCGGTGCCCACGATAACAGGCTACACTTATAGCACAACGATAGCGGCGAACACGGTCGGCGATCGTGGAAAATCTGCTCAGCGGGTCAAGCGCGTCGGCTTTTATACATCAGTCGTCGAATGTTCCAGAGTAATCGCTGGGACCCGCGTGCCTTCTACAATGTTCTACATTATTCTTGTCGCGCACACATGCGATCAGATTACACAAGGTTCGGCGACAACAGACAGCGGATGGAAGCATCAATGACATTCCAGAAACTTCCGATACATGCAGGCGCGTCCGGCGCTGTACGATAACATTTGTTAGGCGGTAAAACGAGTCGCCCGATAAAGACATACAAGTACACGTGTCAATATGTAGAATCGAATGAGTGGTCACTCTATATGCAGCGATCATACATCAGCTTCACATATTTCTTAACGTGCACTCTAATCTTGAACATCCCTGTTCTAAAGCTATTACCGATTTGACGTGCACTGCACTTTACCTTAATCGACCCTCTTTGAGACGGCCTTTTTCATTGCGTGTGAAGGAGCTTAGCGTGGAAATGAACGCCCCACTCTTCGAACATGGCTTAATGCCTCCAGCGAAGCAGCTACCTCCGTGGGAGTGGCAGGTCATTCAATGCGATATATCTTTTGTAGGACTTACAAAATATGCACCAGAGCTCGAACTTCGGATGCATTTGCATGAACTGCAGTCAAGGTACTCCTGTCCTGAATTCTACACCGATGCATCAAAATCGCATGCTGGCGTGTCTTACGCAGCTGTTGGCCCCTCCTTTTCTGAATCAGGTGCATTGAAACCCCATACAAATTTCTTTACCGCAGAAGCGCATGAAGTACTGTCTGCGGTAAAACACAAAGAAATCAAAACTGGACAAAGCGATAATATTCACGGACTCATTAAGTGACGTAAAAGCACTGTTGTTTTTGAGAAAGCACAAAAATCCTCTTTTTATTCAGCTGCACTAGTACTTGTGCAATATTTATTCATCTCGCAGACGTGTAATAATATGCTGGGTTCCTGGCCATAGATGCATCGAGGGTAATGTGCTGGCAGAAAAATGGCCACATCAATTACATCACAAGCTATCAATTCTACCGCTGCTTTTCCTACCACAGATATCAAGCCTTTCTTGCGAAGTTATCTGCGAAGCCACTGGCAACACTTGTGGGACAGCGAAACATATAATAAGCTTCCCCTGATTAAGCCAAAATTAGGTTTCTGGCCCTCCGTTACAAAATCACGAAGGACTGACGTTCTATTCTGTAGACTCGGAATAGGACCCACATATGGTACTCACAATTTTCTGCTTACTGGCAACAACCCTCCTACCTGTGGTAGATGTGGTGAAAGGCTCACTGTCCTCCACATCCTCGTGGAGTGTCGGGAAGCCGAAAGAGAAAGAAGGAAATATTTTCCTCTAGCATACCGTTATTATCTCCCCCTCCATCCGGCTATGTTTATAGGAAAAGAACCCCTTTTTACCACCAAAGCTTTTCTGGATGTCTTGAGAGATGTGGTCTTGCATGTTAATAGCCCAAATGTTTCGTAGCGCATCCTCTCTACAGAGGATGGTGTTGAGATATTAGTCCTCGTATAGCACGCGCCTTCAGGTCCTTGCACTTCAAGGGCTCTGTTACGGCAGTAGTGCTTTTAGGAATTTTTAGCCTGTGTCTAATTATAGCGCATTACAATTCTTTCCCAATGCAACTTTCGCGTTCTTGGCACGCTCCATAGTCATTGGCATAGTTTTATAACATGTTTTGTACCATATTTTAGGCCCCTTTACAGCCCTGTCTTATCCTTGTTCGTATTTATAGCTTCACACTGAACACATTCATCTAGGGTTGGCGCTCTTTGGTCATACTTGGCCCTTGCACCAAAAAACACAATATTCATCATCATCATCATGATCCGAATCCACGGTCACTACCTGCCCTAAGTAGATGTATTCCCTTACCACTTCCAGTGCCTCGCTACCTATCGTAAACTGCTGTTCTCGTCCGCGGCTGTTAAACATTACTTTAGCTTTCTGTATATTAATTTTTAGACTCACCTTTCTGCTTTGCCTCTCCAGGTCAGTGAGCATGCATTGCAATTGGTCCCTTGAGTTAGAGCAAGGCAATTTCATCAGGGAATCGCAAGTTACTAAGCTGTTCTCCGTGAGCTTTTATCCCCAATTCTTCCCAATCCAGGTTTCGGAATACCTCCAGTAAACACACTGTGAATAGCATTGTAGAGATCGTATCTCCCTGCATGACGCCCTTCCTTATTGGGATTTTGTTGGTTTCTTAAGGGAGGACTACGGTGGCTGAGGAGCCACTATAGATATGTTTCAGTATTTTTACATACGGCTCGTCTACACGCTGATTCCGTAATTGCTCCATGACTGCTGAGGTTTCGACTGAATCAAACGCTTTCTCGCAATCAATGAAAGCTATATATGTGAGGGTTGGTTATATTTCGCAGATTTCTCTATCACCTAATTGATAGTGTGAATATGGCCAATTTTTCAATAGCCTTTACGGAATCGTGCCTGGTCATTTGGCTGAGAGAAGTCTAAGGTGATCCTGATTCTATTTGCGATTACCTTAGTTAATACTTTGTAGGCAAAGGAAAGTAAGCTGTCCGGTCTATAATTTTTCAAGCCTTTGGCGTCCCCTTTGTTAAGGATTAGGATTATGTTAGCGTTCTTCCATGATTCGGTTACGCTCGAGGTCATGAGGCATTGCGTATAAAGGGTGGCCAGTTTTTCTAGAACAATCTGGTCACCATCCTTCAACAAACCTGACGTTACCTGATCCTCCCCAGTTGCCTTCCCCTTTTGCATAGTTCCCAAGGCTTTCTTTACTTCTTTCGGCGTTACTTGTAGGATTTCAAGTTCCTCTAGACTATTCTCTCTTCCATTATCGTCGTGGGTGCCACTAGTACTGTATAAATCTCTATAGAACTCCTCAGCCACTTCTACTATCATCCAAATTAGTAATGATATTGCCGGCTGTGTCTCTTAACGCATACATCTGACTCTTGCCTATTCCTAGTTTCTTCTTCACTGCTTTTAGGCTTATTCCGTTCTTGAGAGCATGTTCAATTCTATCCATATTATACTTCCTTATGTCAGCTGTCTGACACTTGTTGATTAACTTCGAAAGTTCTGCCAGTTCTATTCTAGCTGTACGGTTAGAGGCTTTCATACATTGGCGTTTTTTGATGAGATCTTTCGTCTCCTGCGATAGCTTACTGGAATCATGTCTAACGGAGTTACCACCGACTTCTATTGCACACTCCTTAATGATGCCCATAAGATTGGCGTTCATTGCTTCAACCCTAAGGTCCTCTTCCTGAGTTAAAGCCAAATACCTGTTCCTGTAGCTTGATCCGGAATTCATCTATTTTCCCACTTACCGCTAACTCATTGATCGGCTTCTTATCAACCAGTTTATTCCAGTGACCATAGTATGGTCACTGCGCTGCAGTGACCATCCTTTGGTCACTGCAGCGCAATTTGCCGAGCACGTCCACATCTTGTATGATGCCAGGGTTAGCACAGAGTATAAAGTCTATTTCATTTCTAGTCTCGCCATTCTGGTTCTCCAAGTCCACTTTTGGTTATGCCGCTTGCGGTAGAAGGTATTCATTATCCGCGTATTATTCTGTTGTTGAAACACTACTAATAACTCTCCCCTGCTATTACTAGAGCATATGCCATATTCCCCCACTGACTTGTCTCGAGCCTGCTTCTTGCCTACCCTGGCTTTGAAGTCGCCCATCAGTGCAGTGTATTTTGTTTTGACTTGACCCATCGCCGATTTCTCGACTTCATAGAAGCTTTCGGCTTCCTGGTCATCATGACTGGATGAAGGGGCGTAGTCCTGTACGACATTCAATTTGTACCTCTTATTACGTTTGAGAACAAGAACCTAGCTACCGGCCTGCCTGCTTGCCTGCCGTAAAATGCTTAACAAGAGATAACGAGTGACTCGCACAAAAGAAAACTCGGGCACATGCACTCGTAGCTGAAGGAGGTGGTCGTTACCCGGAATCATGGGGACGTTAGAGGCTCCTGGAATGGCGCGAGAATGCTTCGTAATAAAGACTTATTAGCATAAGTTTCAAAAATCCCTTTAAGGAGCAGCTGAGATTGCCTGCTGCTGCTGCTCTCCCTGTTTAAGGAATGTGCTTCAAGAAAACTGCTTGTTGGCCTAGTTGATGTTTACTGAAGCAAACTATTACCGTAAAAAGGACACGCACACCAAAATAGAAGCCCTCGTCGTCGTCTATCCTTGTTGTGTGTGTCATATTTGTGGCAATTATATCTTTTTTTGAAGAATGTAGGCTTTTTTAGAGTTCCAGTTATCACAATCCCAGGGCATTTTAACTTAAAACTCTTTCAAACTTTTCTATTCGAATTCTGCAATCAACCCTCCGCAATTGATCAAAAACGTTTTTGGACCACCTCCGTTTCCCCGTTCTGTCACGCGACGTCACGAAACCGCGATACCTCCCCATATGATATTACGTGTACACACTTATTATGCATGATTTGACCGAACAAAACAAAAATACTTAATTCTGATTCGACGCCTTTTCACGGTTAGACCTCGGCTATTGCTCAAAAGATTTCGGGCTGCACCCACTCACCTGCCTATCATGCTACGTCACAAAAGCGCGTGAACTCCCCGCGTTAAATAGACGTGTACGCGATAAAGACGCATTAATATGCCGAACAAAACTGAATTTTCTTCTGAATATCCTCAGGCTGCCCCGTTCCGAAAGGAATAAAAGGTGGCTGCCGCCAATCGCTCAGGCACTGGCTACTCGCACCTGCCGGAAAGCATGGAATTAATTTCGTGTTATGAAACTTCTTGCTTGGCCGTGTAACGTTTTCGAGCACTTTCAGCACGTTTACCACCTCGTTCTTTCAACTCTTCTTTGCTGAGGATCCATTTTACCGTCATTCTTAAGCTTCCGTTGCATGCCGCCTCGATTTTCGACCAGCCAGCGCAACCTAAGTGAGGGAACGCGGACCAATCGCCGACGCCAGCACCACCCTCTTCATCCGGTTATCGATTTTCAGTGCATTGGCTCGGCGCCTTCAAATCCCTCTCCACTTGAGCGTGCTGCTCACCTATTGTCAGCGAATTAGATAAGACAAGCCGCTCAGTGTAATAATGGTGTTTGTTTTTCAAGCAAACAAAAGCGACCTCCTATGAACGATGAGAGCGTTTGATTTGTCTGTTCAGACGACCATTCGGGTCCCCGCCCGATATTTACGTCACTGATTACGCAGATTTGACGTCAGGAGATTGAAATAAAAACATATTGGAATAGTTTTACGCAATAGGGCCCCGAATTTCCTATATTCGACGAACTAACAACTGCACAAGATCTCTGGACGCGTTTTCCAAACATTGTTAAGTATTGTGAAGAGACCTTCATCCCGAATAAAAAGAAACGCATTAACCGCAAGCATCCGCGGATAACATGTTAAATAATCCAACTGGAAATTAAAAAAAAAACGACGGTGGAAAACGGGAATCAAATGCATGTTAGATGATTTTATCGGTGCATAAAAAAAAACTTCGGAAACAAAAGACGATTTCTTAGACAATACGTTACCTTTGTTTATGGCTTGAGTATTTCAGTGCCTAACCTGCGAGCAATTTTCCGTCCGTCACCTAAGACGATTCCAATGGCTTATACGACTCTAAACAATAGCTCTACCCCGGTAAACAAGCAAAACGTGCAATATGTCATACCCACGTAAGGCAGATGCTACAAGCGCTCAGCAAAGTGAACTGAGCAGTGCATAATTTTGTTAAAATGACCCATATAACGCTCAGAACAGACTACGTGTCATTAAAGAACAAGCTCAAGACAAGAATCTGAACCGTCAATATACTATTGCATAACCCCCTCAGCAATTGCTGTGGTGGTTTCGCAACAGCTTCACTGGGCATCCAAGTTGATAAGGCCCGATAAGAGTCAATAAGGGTCGGGTTATGTCCGATAAGGTTGGCAATGACTGATGAGAGCTCATAAAGGTTTATGCTTGTCGTACCAAATTTCATAGCATTGATAATGATACCGGGCTGCGTGGAGATGAGAAAGTGGTACAATGCTCATGCATACTTAGACAACTTTCAGAAACGTTTCTGGGTGAATTTTTTTATATAGACGGGGTAAACGCTTTGGCCACTTGCAGTTACATTTTAGAGATTACGAAAAAGTGGTTGTTCAAACACTATAGAAGAATCATGGTTGATCTGAAACGCAAACAAACACAAAGTAAAAGAAACGAGACACAACGAGCACAGACTGGAACTAAATTTTATTCACTCACGGAATAAATACATGAGAAAACATGAAGAGAGGCTGAAACAAAAGGCAATGATAAAATTGCAGTAAAGACACGTGCCTTCATAGAATGAAATTTCACACACAAAGTCATATAGAACATTAACTCACACAAGCGTCATGTTTTTTTCTTTTTTCATTAAAAAAAGCATCAGCTGTCTCCCAAGTTCGCGAGTCCTGATAATGATACAGTACTGAAGTGCGTGGAAATTCCCGAAAACACTCGCATTTTGTGCAATGAGTAGACAAGTGCAAACCCGGTAAAACCTCTTCCCCATTGTGGGGCTCACGCAGGCGCACATTCAAGCAGCGTACAGTCTGACCAAAGTATACCTGTTTGCACAAGAAAGGAATACAGTAGGCAATGTTGCTTCGACAGTTGACATAGCAATTAGCATGATTAACACCGCAACCTTTTTCGAGGGCTCTGCCTTCTTTGCTTTTTCTTATCAATTGCAGAGCAAAGCCGCTGCTCAAGGAAAACACCACATCAACAGTAAAATTTTGCCCACTTTTTTATCCTATGCGAGAATAAGCGCGAATTTTCGTAGCCTTTTTGAAAAAAAAAGAATTCTACTCCATACCCCATCCTGAATTAAGGTCGTTGGTAAATGATAAGTTAAATATGATAAATGATAAGCAGGGTAATATCATCAGCAATGTCGAAGGTATAGAAGAAGTGTCAGAAGAATTTTATACTGACCTGTACAGTACCCAGAGGAGTCAGGATAACTGCATTCGAAACAGTAATGAACAGGATACAGAAACTCCCCGTATAACTAGCGATGAGGTCAGAAGGGCCTTGCTAGACACGAAACGGGGAAAGCGGCAGGAGAAGATGGAATGAAAGTCATTTTAACCAAAGATGGAGGAGACATAATGCTTGGAAAAGAGGCGGCTCTCTATACGAAGTGCCTATCGACTGCAAGGGTCCCAGAAAACTGGTAAAATGCAAACATTATACCAATACATAAAAAGGCAGACGCTAAGGAATTGAAAAATGAATGACCCATTAGCTTACTCCCACTATTATATAACATATTTACCAAAATTGCCTCCAATAGAGTAAGGGCAACGCTGGACTTTAGTCAACCAAGGTAACAGACAGCTTTCCGGAAGGGGTACTCTACAATGGATCGCATCCACGTCGTAAATCAGGTAATCGAGAAATACTCAGAGTAGAATCAGCCTCCATATATGGCTTTCATAGATTACGAAAAGGCATTTGATTCAGTAGAGATACCAGCATTCATAGAGGCATTACGTAATCAAGGAGTACAGACTGCTTACGTAAATATCCTGGGAAATATCTACAAAGATTCCACAACTACCTTAATTCTCCACAAGTACGAAGACAGTATAAATAATGGGTCAGACAAGGAGACACAATCTCTCCAATGCTATTCACTGTGTGCTGGGAAGAAATATTCAAGCGAATAAACAGGGAAGACTTAGGAGTTACGATCGATGGCGAATACCTCAACAACTTCCGGTGTGCCGATGACATTGTTCTATTGAGCAACACTGCAGTCAAGTTACAATAAATGATTGAGGACCCTAACACAGACTGTCACAGTGGGGTTGAAGATTAACATGCAGAAGACATAGCTAATGAGGAATAGCCGGGCAAGAAAACGAGAGTTCCGGATCGCCAGTGAGCCACTGGAGTCTGTGAAGGAGTACATTTACCGAGGTCAATTAATCACAAGGAACCCTGATCATGAGAAGGACAATCATAGAATAAAAATTGGTTGGGTCGCACATGGTAGACATCGTCAGCTCTTGACTGGGAGGTTACCATAATCATTGAAAAGAAATGTGTATAATCAGTGCATATTACTGGTGGTGACATATGGGGCTTCTGCCCCATATGTCTCTGACAAAGAAGCTTACAAAGAAGCTTGAGAACAAGTTAAGGAGCGCACTGAGCGATGCAACGAAGAATGCTAGGCATAACGTTGAGAGATAGAGAAAGTGGTTTGGTTCAGAGAGCAAACAGGTATAGCTGATGTTCTAATTGACATTAGGAGAAAAAAATGGCGCTGGGCAGGTCATCTAATGCGCAGGTTAGATAACCGTTAAACCATTCGGGTTACAGAATGGGTACCAAGAGAAGGGAAATGCTGTAGAGGATGGCAGAAAACTAATAATGGCAGAAATTGGAGATAGCAGGGAGAGGCCTTCGTCCTGCAGTGGGCATAAAATAGGGTGATGATAATGATGATGAATGACTATCACCAAGAAAAATTGTGAACTCTCGTTTATCAAAAATTTTACAATGCCTGGTGAAAGCTTTATGGAACTCTTTAACTTCTACCTCACTTCAAGCTTGGTAACCTAAGGGAAAAAAAATCAGACGCGAAGTCTGTAATTTGTGTTGGTTCTCGAGTAGCAGCGGTTCTTCGCGATATGTTTTTTTTACAGTGGAGCTGTTAGAAGCTCGCTGGGTTCCTCTTGACGTCCGCAGTTTCGGCGTGACGGGGGAGAGAGATCTGAGAGGAAGTGAAGCAAGAGTATGAAGATAGCATCGCGCAGCATTTCGACGCGGCAAGGGTGGAGTCTAGCGGGAGAGAAGGAGTGGCGCGGCGGGTACACAGTTGGCGTGAC
Organism: Dermacentor variabilis; assembly: GCF_050947875.1. Lineage (NCBI taxonomy): Eukaryota > Metazoa > Arthropoda > Arachnida > Ixodida > Ixodidae > Dermacentor > Dermacentor variabilis. The sequence goes on from NC_134572.1 coordinate 167,514,942, forward strand.
GCCATTGCTATCTGATAAAAACGCACGCGCTTGCTTCGGCGGTCCTGTTTCGCGCAGTGGAAAAAAAATTATGCCTAGCTCTGCTATCGCAAACACCCGACACCAGTGGAGCTGGGGAAACGCAGCAAACGTTTGACTAAATATCTGGTTTGGCGGTACTTTGCGGGCCTTGCCCCAGCTCCACTGGTCTCTGGTGCTTGCGATAGCAGAGCCACGCATAATTTTAGTTGCTTGGATCGGGTCATGGAAGAATAATTGGAATACCTTGTAATAAAAGCGTTCAGATAGGAAGCTAATTATCTTTTGCTAATTTACTGAATTGTTTGAGCAGAAAATTACTAACATTATTAGTCTATTCGTGCAGGAAGGGCGAGGTCTGAGTTTCACGCATGAAGTTATGCAAGATAATGTGTTGCGGTTTTTGATCTTGCCGTGTCTTTAATGCAAGTCGTATATGCTGGTATTTTTCTCCCAGAACAAACAAAAACGTCATTAGGTTCCTTCGGCCTCCCACTGTAAATTAGACAAATCCGGAAATCGCTGTACACCCTCTGTTATCTGCAGTCTGTGTCGTGTCAGCACACAGTGACTTTCCATTTGCAAGACAAATTGCTAGATTACAGGCATAGGGCTATCTTAGTAATATTCTGTCGTTTGCTGCTCAAAAGGTCTAAAAAATAAAGGAAGAAGCACTACTGATGTTCTTACATACAGAAAGGCGAAAAGATTTGTGGCTGTGCCTAATTTACACGCGTTCTTACATAAGATAAGCAATGTGTGCATGAAATTTAATGTTGATGTGTTTTTTTTCCTGAAGAAGAAATAACAAAGAGGGCAGATCCTTTGAAAAAAATGTGTGGAGTGTGGGATCTCACACGTGCTCATGGGACAAAGCAACAACAAAGTAGTGTAAACAATCAAAAAAGCATTCGGATGGGAACAAACAGCTCTTGGACGGGGCAAAATGAGGAGGAGAGACAAGGCGCTGACGGCATCAGTGTCTTGTCTGTCGTCCTCACTTCGTCCCGTCCCAGCACTGTTTGATTCCAATCCAATCATGTACCACCCAATCCAGACCAGCAGGCTCTTTCAGTCCAAAATGGCATTTATTCCGACTTTTATACACTTATGCCTGGTAGCCAAATTACTACCCTTAAAGAGTGCCGATGGCCGCACGACAAATCGAGGACGTCAGACTCATCACGGTGGGATAGCGAGCGAATAACACCAACGCCTAATCGTTCATGCGCGCGTCATGCGAACGGTGTAGCGTTCGAACCATCGTGTTCGTCCATTACGGGTTCCTGCTCGCATTTCGCAGGATGGGCTCGCGAGCGGTGGGCGAGCGACCAAAACGTCCACGCAGATTCCCGGAACCCAAGCCGAACAGGACAAGCCTACTCCCTTTCGCGCCCGAGTAACCCGGCTGTTAGGTGGGGTTAGCGGCGCGACACTTGCGCCATCCTACGTAATATGCTGCAACCGCACCGACCGCCGCCGGCGCTTGGCTGCGCGAAGAAGCCGGATTAGAGTAGACGCGAAAGCCAGGAGTGGAAAACAACATCAGGGGACGCATGAAAATGGAGTTGCTACGTCAGTTGTCGAAGCAATGTTGCCTACTCTATTCCCTTTTCCTGCAAAGCGCTGTTTGATTGTGAACATGCGTGAGCACCACAATTGGCTAAAGGCTGCACCGGGTTTGCACCTGTATGCTCCTTGCGCAAAGCGCGCGTGCGTTCCGGAATTTTAGCGTACTTCACTACTGGATCGCAATTACGACTCGCGAACAAGGAAGATAGCTGGAAGCCTTTTTTACAAGAAAAAAGAGTGACACTTGTGTGAGTTCACCTTCCATATCACGGCTAGCGTGTGAAATGTCATTTTTGGATGGCACCTGGTTTTAGAGTAATTTTTCCTTTCCGCTTTGTTTCGTCCTTTCTTCGTGTTTGTATCGCGTATTTATTCCGCGTGTGAATAAAATTTAGTTCATGTCTGTGCTCTCTGGGTCTGGCTCCTTCTTCGTTGTGCTTGTTTGCGTTTACATTCAACCATGGGTCTATATCGTCTGGCCCTGTTATCCTCTCTACTGTAGAAGAAACATAGGACTGTGGAAAGTACCGGCAACATATATATCGGCAAGTTGCTGTGTGGATTGTGAGAGAGGCACATTGGATCGCGCTTCGATATGCAATTGTTCTTTCCGCACTTTTACCGTAATTTACATGTTACGAGAACCACACATACTTAGCATCTACCGAAGTGCAGTGTGGCAAGAAGCGTATACTATCTGTGATTTTTAATCCTGTCAACTCAACTACGTTCGTGTTAAGCAAACGGTAGGACAGTTTTACAGGCGCCCTCGGTTTCAAGCCACAACGTCTACATTTCGCTAGTCTGGCGTGTAACGCAGATTTTGTGCTGTTCTGTGAGTACAAGTTACAGAATTGAAGGTTGTCGTTATAAATTAGGAGGTCACTCTACCACTACAGCATTTCCGATAGACAATGTGTAGCTTATGCGCAATAAACTACACAATAAAAACGAAGTGTCTTGAGCAGGCGTTGGCAGCTACTTTTCTTGGAGGCCGCATGCGAAGCTAGCTCCCGTATTTCGTAAACGTGCCTTCACTCCAATCTTCTAACCGACTCTTTCGAGTCGAAGAAACAGGTCGGTGCATTTCGATCCATAACGTCATGCTACGCTGCCCCACTGCCAGGGTTGCTCCCGAGTAAGCCACGGGGGTTTGACATCACCACTTTCGTCACGCTGGGCATGACAACAGAAATATCGGTGCACGAAGCATGACGTCAAAAATGAGAGTGAATAGGCCGTCAATCTAGCAGGAATTCGTAGAGGTGTCAGGTTTTCCATCACTCAAGGCACTGCTGCGTTTCATGAACGCTATAGACTCTCTTTTTCCTTCGTGGAACGCCTCGAAAACGGGCTCTCTGCACGAATGTAGTGCACCGACCGAGAAACGCAGGTGATGTCGATATTTTTATTAAATGTGCCTAGGAAAAGGCCTAGTATATAAGTCATAAAAGGTGTTTAAGTGAAATTGTTATGCTTATCAATCGACAACATGACGAAGTGTACGTCTTTAGCTCGTCAACGCTGCCAATGTGAGCTTTCCATTCATAGAACAAGGCATAGAACAAGGCGTGAGTCTTTGTGGTTTGGCAACAATCGCACCTCAGCAGCCGTGAGTATAGTGAACTACAGTAAACCATAGCTGAGAGTGGTTGCGATCACGGTGCACGGCTGAGAAAAGGCCGTGGTCGCTATGTCTGCTGCTGCTTGTTTTCCTGGGCGGAATTTTTGATTCACGTTGCGTCTGTTAGTCGGCTTTATTATGGATGATAAAGTCCGTGTGTGTATATTCTGACTGACTCTTTGTCATGACGAGTAATGAGCCTCCGGATTGATTTCGAAGGACACGAATGATGGAACTAGAGGTGTGCATGTATTGGTTACCTTCAAGACCGAGTGCTACTGAAAGATCTGTGATCATCGATGCAGAAACGGGACAAAAAACATTCGTGAGTGAGCCACTTTCCCGTTGACGCACACACTATGCTGATGCGTTCTTTTTTGAAGTGAGCACCGCGACATCAAAAAAAAAAAACTTTTCCGGTGTGTGAAAGCATGACGGGCCTCTCTCGTTGCGGGTAATAGCACAGTAAGTGTAATATTCGAGGCTGCACAAGCCTGCGCGAAACGCTTTGTTTCCGAATTTGAGCCAGTTGGAAATTCTGCGCGGAATCTGTGGTTGCTACCGCTCTGTTTGATCAGAAATTCAGAAGACAACGCTCGCGTCTATTTCTGAAGGTCCTTACAGTGTCTTGAAAGAAATCTTTCAGTAATGTAGAAGTAGTAATATTAAACATTAGCCAGGGTACATATGGTCGAGAGCTTGTATAAGTATGTAGGGCAGGTTAAAGAAAACAAGAATTTTTGTTTCCAGTGCTACGTTTTAGAAGCGCGGCTCTTGCTCGGCTTGTTGAATTTATAACAGATATCGTCAACGAAACAACACTGATTCATGCATTTTCAGTGCTTCCTCATTTCACAGCTACGCCACGCACGCTTTTTTGATCGTTGGAGAATCCATGAGTCAATAGTTGATTGTCACAGTTAGTGTGTTTTTCGGCCTACGTTTTTCAAAGTTCTTACTGGGGCACTTTCGGATGAACGTGCAACGGCCACATTTTTTAGTTGTGCTATGTCTTTTGTTTTGGTTGTTTAAGTACCCTGAACTTGCTGAGCACATGAGTGGTCTATGTGCGTAATTTTTTTTGCATTCTGTTTCCGAATGTATGCCTCGGGCAAGCGAGCTGATGAAATAAGAATGAACATCTGCGGTGCGCAGAGAGGCTTGTGACGCACCTGAAGGCATCGAATGGATATGATGCCTGCATGTTGGAACGACACCATCTCGCTTCTTAGAAAGAAGAACCTAGCTTCTGCTGAAGTACTTGACTTATCTGCCGGGTAATTGGCCTATGTTTATTTTCGTAAGCAGTTTTTTAAAATATAATCGTCACATGTTGCCCTAATGACTAAAAGGCGAAACAGACATCTTACTACTTAGAATAACAAGCAGAACATAGCTATGCCATTATGAAAAAAAATTATAGTTTACTTCTCTTCAACGCGCCTGTTATCTTCTCGTTTTGACGAGAGAAGCCATGGTTATCACGTGCAATACATTACCCAACTGTCCATATTTTATGGTAGAGAATTATGTCTGTATTCTGTATTCTGGCATATCGTAGTATTTGCGGCCAGCACTTTAGTAATTCATGCGCTTTATACTCTAATTTTCAGCATCACCATATTGAAGAAAGGTGAAGAAAATATTGCTTGTTGGCGACAAAGCAAACACTGCGGCATGGAGCAATTGTGTATGCTCGCGAGCAATAACTGAAGGCGACTTGAAAAGTTGTCTGTAGAGCTAACTATTAACTGAAGAGTTACTTTCCCTGGCCGGTTTAGTTAACGTTTAGGTTAATTCGTAAATCGCAGTTTCTACTTCGTGCATATTTGTAATTGCGAAATGCTACGACGCGCACGCCTTTTCACCAATCAAACAAGGGGATCAGCAGCGGAGCCTAATTGCATCGCTGGGCCTCTGGTGTGAAGCACAAGTTGTGGTAGTATCGCGTCGAGGTGCACCAAATGGAATGGATTTTTTCTTTCTGTTAAAGCGCGCGTTAACACTGTGGAATCAGGGACTTTTCGTTCGTAGGCGCTGCTTGCTGTTCGTCAGCAGCTTCCGCTGATTATATGCCCAATGTCACGATTGGCTGGGATTAGCTTTTGCGAGTGGTTACAGCGTAAGAATTCTCTGTGAGCACGGGCAACAGATTCGGCAGTTGCTGCAGCAATGGTGATAACGCTGATCGGCGCCCGTTTAAGCACGCTGCACTGCAACCCGCACAGAATGAAGGTTGACGCGAGTGAAGTGGGTATTTGGCTGTTCAGCGTGCTTATGACGGTTGATCTTAACGCGAGGCATGCCAAAAAGAAAAAATGAGATACGTCGGCCGTATTTTCTTATAAAAGGTATACAACGGACATACCCTTTTTCATTGCCTAATAAGATATGCACTGCATGGTGCCTGCGACACTATTAATGTTTCTGTAAATTACCATGTGCTTCTCAGACCGAAATCAGGTTGCACTTCGGAGGCCGATTAAGGTTACATAGTACTTACTTGATATGCATTGTCGCGTGAAGTTTGTTAAACCTATGTGTTGTATGTGAAAAGCACGTGTTGAATAAAATACCGTAAAGAAATGATACAAAAAGAATAATCTGACTACGTTTGTCGCCTGACAACCAGAGAGAGAGAGAAAGAGAAACAAGAGAAATGCAGGGAGATTAACTGGAAAATGTTTGGTTTGCTACCCTGCAGCGGTGAAGAGACAAACTGGATGTAAAGATGTAGGAAGAGAGAAAGGCGACTACGGAAACGGAAATCGGCGCAGAAAATTTAATGAGCGTAGGTTAGGGCGTGTTAGTATTCCATAACTGAGGTTTTTTAGCGCACGAAAAGGGACGCCAGACAGTGGCAAGCGCTGTGTCCGCGTCTTGCCACTATCTCGCGTCCCTTTTCGTGCGCTAAAAAACAGTTAGAAAATTGGACTTCCACACGCCATTATCAAAGACTATCACGTAAGCCCGTACACCTCAGAAAGGGAGCGACCGCTCTGGCACCATCTAACGCGCACGTCTGTTATGACCACTGCCCTATTATCTTTCTTTGACAGTAGCTGGCTTTCCATTGTCTCTAGCGCAGTGCACAGGGACTGTCACTTCTTGTGTAACGCCGACAGAGGCAAAGAAGATGCGAAATACTTTCTTCACACTCGCAAACACCACACGTTGTTCTGTCGGCCTTATTATTATTAGCGAGTATGGCATGATGAACGCTACCATTTAGCCACAAATAGTAGAAGACATTTTCTTCCTATTTTCGGTGCCCAGGTCCTGGGTCGACTTTCAAGTCAGGAACCAGGGAATGTAGGTGACTGACTGTGGAACTCACTGTTTTCCACAAGGCTAATGTACTATCGTATATCGTAGCACGAAACCTAACTTCTGCGCCTGTTACGGAGAGTGTAATTGACACACATCAATCATCTTTCATGCGCAGAAGGTTTATTGTTTACAATACTGGTTTGTCAACGGGCTTGTAGGACTTCTCGATGGTTTTCGTGATGACGACCTTTTTTGTTACAGTGGGTGCTTCAGTGGACAACTGTTTGGGTGCGGGGAGAGGGAGCTCGACGCAGGTAGCATCCCACGGGTAGTCACACACGTTCAGTGCATAGTTGAAATGCAGACCATGAGGGTATTCCATCAGTACTGGGACGCCCTGCGGTAACGTTAACATTGTTGGCAGCTTTAGAGATAAAAAATAAGTGTTGGGGAGCCTTTGCCTAAATGTTGTGTGAATATCACAGTTTTATCAAATCGAAACAAATAATTGATTTTTGACCAGTTAAGTAACAGATAGTACAGCTGCAGACAAAAAGCGGTCCCAGACAGCTTGACGAAATTCTTTTTTTTTTCAGCAGCAGGAGCAGCGGATACACATACTGCGTCTTGCGAAAAAGTCGTGTAAGACAAAAACTGTAATACAACAGGGAAACATTGTCTAGACACATAAAAATGTCTTAACGAAATTAACGAAAATAAAGTGATAATGAACATGTAGGTGTTTTAACGACGCAACAGGCGTAAGGGTGCAATGCACTCTTACAGCATAATATTTACCTCCACGCCTATGTTGAGTGCGTCTTCAAAATTTTGGAGTATGCGATGTTAAGCAGACCAAAATAAGCCATTTTATATATATGCAGAAGCGATAAAAGCATCTACTGTAAACGTTGAGTGCCTGTGTTAAGACTAAGGGTCGGTAATTCCCTAGAGTCACCACGCCTAGTTGAATAATAATGTTCCTTTTTCCATATTTAGGTCAGATGGCTTAGGGTATTTACGTGCTTTTGGGCTTTCAGTTTAAACTTAATACTAAGCGTTCCTCGTATAATATATGAACGTTAATTATTCCATTTTTTCTAAAGTAATTGTTGGAAGTTGGGGCTCCGTAAGGTGCATTATATATGACACAGATCAATTTATTTGGTACTAGTTCCTTCGTTTTGTCTCTTAAAACAATATATGACAAAGATAACTTTAATGTGTACTGGCTCATTCGTTTTGTCCCAGAAACCAATGTTTGCAAATCGAATGCGAATCGTATAGTGCCAAAAGCGAATTGAATCGAATTTATAGCCTAATATCTTTTGAATAGCTTTGGAATATTGAGCAGCCTCTTTCGGCATTTCTAAAAGCACTGTTGACATTACAGTATTTATTCCCTACATCAACTGGCTTCCGCCAATATACTACCGACTATGTCGCACGCTTTATTAAAAATTCGAATGGAGCAAGAAACCAAATAACAAGAATTTTAAGGAGTATGCTGGTCGTGAATTAGCAAAAGCAAGATTTAAAAAGGTGGTCTTGTCATTCCCTAACCTTCTGTTAACAAATTTGAGAATAAAAGTAAAATTTATGTTGACTGCAGCAAACACACGACGAAGAAAGCAATCGGCGTTTGGAGAACTTCTGAGAAAGCCATAGCCACCTAGATGTTTCATTTTTTTTTATTTTTCAACCCGTATATCTGAATCTAGAGCAGATTTCAGTATATTTAGCGAAGGCTGAATGCCTTATGCACGCGGGGAGAGCTTCGCCTGAGAACACATGTAGAACGTGGAGCAATTGTGCAGGTTCGGCATATAAGTGACGTTGGCCCCCTTGTAGTCCACGACAGGGCAGCCCGCCAATTTCTGAGCATTAGCCACCGAGCTGCTCACCACAGCAACGGCAAATGCCGCAAAACCAGGCAGCACAACCTTGAAATGCATGAATGGCACTAGTGGCTTCCTGCAATAAATAAATAAATAAATATGTAAATAAATAAATAAATAAATAAATAAAATAACGTGGCACCATCTGTATGATGTTGCATCTACCGAGTGGTTGCGAAGAGAATTGGCCGTGTAAGTATGTTATGGTCACAACACCACATCACGGTAGGCATTCCGACGCTTACCTCTGACGCAAGGTTGCTGAGAGAATTCTACTCGAATGACCAATGGAGGATTGCTGAGACATCAGTTGATATGCGCAAGATGTAGAATAATTAATGAGATCACTAAATAAAGGAAGCGACAGTGAAAATGTTCAAAATGAACTGAGCTAAAATTCTCATTCACATTCCCACCAAGAAGTAATGGCCATTGCGCAGCAATGTTTATATGTATCGTAAACGTGCGTAAGGGATATATCGTTAATGTTGGCTACGTTTATGTGCTAACTACGCAACCTTTTTCGCCGGCAGCGAATGTGAGCAACAATAAGGTAATAAAAGGAACGTCCTGCAAATTATACTTCGTGTCGGTGCTGTGATTCTTAAACACAATACCAGGTTAAGGAAACACATTTTAGCTATTTGACGCTGATATCTGTCGTGTTTTTACATTCATAGGAAAAGCAATTATTTTACTTTATACATAAAAAGGTAATTGTTTATCTAGTAACTGTTTCTCGGAAATATCGACAAATGAGAACTCTATCCAGTATATCAAAAAATGGTGCTATATAGGTTATGAGTTAAGTGTCTTCGGCGTTACGTCAAGTTGTAAAGGTACAAAAGAAGCGTAGCATATCTGATACCTTGAGCACTACATGATCAACTCCTCCTGAACCTGGGCAATCGGTAAGTGAGACTTTGACATTCGTACTGCTTGCTTTTGAATATTAGGCTGTAAATCTTTTGTTGAAGCTGAGCATGCGCATAGATCATCTATACCAAATTAAGCGTGTTCAGACGTGAAGTTCACGTCAAAACTTCTTCAGAACGGGATGGGGTAAGAGCCAAACCAATTTTCTTCGACGTATGATGCGAGTGAGAAGTGATCCTGCACGCTCACCTACAACTGCTCACCCAGCTCTGCGTTTGTCGAGTGCTTGCCAGTCGGCGTCGGCCACTGGTCTTATGTACCGCGCGCGCAATCAGCTCAAGTGCAGTTTACAAGACGTCTCATTTGATATGCCGTGCATGGCGTCTTTGGCGAGCGGGTTTTATAACGGCCTCAGTTTTAATGCGCGACCTTTACATCCTCGTTAGCTGATGAACCCGACCTGCTGTAGACCAATCTGACAGTAGCGGTTGCGTCAAAGCTTCCCAATCATCAAGCATCAACAAGACGTCGCATTTGATAAGCGATGCACAGCGTCATTGGTGCGCGGGTTTTACAACGACCTCCGTTTTAATGTGCGAGCCTTACATCCTTGCTCGGTGATGGACCCGACCTGCAGTAGACTAATTTGAAAGCAGCCGTTGCGTCAAAGTTTCCCAATCGTTCAACGCTCCTGCCATGAGTGGCCCTCATACGTGCGGTAGTTATTTGTTGTCGCAGCAAATCAAGGTTATGTCAGTGGGTCTTTTTGGGCTGCAGTGACGAAAGGGTTCACAATTGAGTGAGCAGTTTCGCACTTATTTCTGCACCCAGGCAAATACAGCGTCTTGTGCTTGATCTAGAGCACTGGTACACTGTACTGATGAACGAGAAATTTTATAAATACTTCTGGGCAGATTTAGCTTATGAAATATTATGCCATAGCTAAACAAAAGCCACGTGAAACTTCAAACTGCGCATTCTTCCTGTACGGTATCTGGAATCTAAACATTTCTATGAGGTTACGCTTACTTCGCATTACCTAACAACCCAAGATCATGCTAACAACGCTACAACGCTCTAGACAGAAGTGGAGGTTGAGAGCAGGTAAAGTTAGGACGGACGGACGGACGGACAGACAGACAGACAGACAGACAGACAGACAGACAGACAGACAGACAGACAGACATTATAAAGTGCGTGAGGTATCCTAAGACGCTTAGTCGCATTACAAATGAACGACGCCTGAATAGTGCGACTTACTTGACGCACTGCCTTTTTTTGCCGTATAGACCTTTGGCCGCTGTATTTTTCCAATACATTACCTCTCCCTCTGTAGCAGCACCTTCAGGAGAAAATACGTGCGTGCTCCGCACCAGAATTGCTAGAAACAACTAAATTTCTTCGCCTCCTATCGTCTGCAACGGAGCAGTGGGCTTCGAGTGGCCGTCGTAGGTACCTATGGTGCTGCAGGTTACATTTTTATTTAGTTATTCATTTTTTTCAATACCTTCAAGGCCCATAGGGTGTTACAGAAGGGAGTGGTTCTTTATCAACAAAACAAAGAAAGAGAATCTTGTAAGATAATTGAAACATCGGCACTTACGATGACAGAAAAAGTAGAAATCCAGTCATAGAAGCGAAAACACGTCACATAATACAGCTATAATATTATACAAAATAAAAAAACACGCTCTATCAGATACAAAGAAATGCTCGACAGCGGTTTTGAAAGCAGCGCTCTAGGCAAAACTTGCAATGGAGGACGGCTCGTTATAGCATTCTGTAGATGTCTTCACAAGAAACAAATAATATGGAAAATTCTGCGCGTCGTCGTGGAATTTGTGTAGCGGCGCCAGCGCAAGTCGCCGCTAGGGGCATTGGGAGCGAGCGAATCTGCGTCGCTTGAGCTCCGCCGAACACCTGCTACCGGATTATTTCCATATAGTCACCGGCATTGCTTTGGACCACCAAGAAATAACGATCCGGTACACCCGTACACCTTTCCCGAATTGGTAGGATATTTCACTCTTTCTTTATTGGCTCGAGAAGTTAGGAAGCGGGCGTTGACCCACTAGGCCTAGCTCGTGCCGGTGAGTATGGGACACCGGGCTTGGCGACGCGGCCCTCTCCATCACCAATATGGGCGCTCCCATCATGGTAATTGCGGGCACCTGCCTACAACCTGCGGTTAGCCCTCATGATCCCCCTGTCCCCATGGACGCCCACGATCTCGACGAGCTCACCTCGGTAAGCGAAGACGAAGTCCCAGTGCTTCAGCACACCTCGTCTGCACCCCGGAACCGATGACTGACGCCGATGCGAATTGGAAACTAGCGATTTCCCGTCGTCAACGCTAACGCAAGGAAAAATTGGAGGACGCTTAAGCTTCGCCTTCAAGAGTTGAACGCGATAGCGTTATCGCACCCCGTTCACACCGCCCACTCAAAACGATTTACGCGAGCCAAACGTCGTGATCGGCACGGACAGCCGGGCCGCGATGTGCCATGAAGGCGGACGCGATCATGGGGGGGGGGGGGGAGGAGTGGTGCGCCACGTGTCGGTGCAGCGCCGTACATTGCGAGGAGGGAGTCTTCTGTGTTTGCCGCAAGATGGCTCTGCATGTGCGCAGAGCGCAGAAGAAATGTAGCGTAAACGTACTTCGCTACTCGTGTAACTGCGACTTTTGTAATTTACATGCTCATAATTACCGATATACACCGCAATATAACTTTCTAGAGCGCATTTCTAAGGCAACACCGCATTCACTAGAGGCGCTTTTGTTCCGCTTTGAACTATCGAACTCGTGGCTGAGTGTTTAGGCATGCAGATGAAACTATTCTCTCTGATCAAGAGTATTTTGTTGAAAGCCTGTCTTATATAAGAGATGTGTTTAAAGCTCAAAAAGAACAGCCAGAGTGGCTCCCATTAATCGACGACCTTGCTCAACTGAAACGCTTTCAATCCTTTGGTGTGAGCTGGCCAGTTCACCGCTCGCATCTTTTACTTGCAAAGTGGTATAAGTGTTTTCTATGTGTTTCATTGTGTCATCTACCGGGAAGGTAATACAGCAAGAAAACTCGTGGCTGAGTGGTAGCGTCAGCGTCTCACCCTCCAGAGACCCTCATTCGATTTCCACCCAGCCCACTTTGCAAGTTGTTTTTTATTTATGAATTGCCTTCCGCAATTTTTCGCTCACGGCCAACGCTGCCGACACCGATGACACCGGCTTTTCTGCGACACGAGCTCCTTAACGCTATCGCGTTAAATGTACGACCAAGCTCGGGCACTAACCATGCAGACAGCCGGACCTGCAAGCACTCCGCCCAGCCACGCCGCCGCCGGGGTTGCCTCGGCGCAGAAAGCTCCTGGTGTGTCGGCAGACGCAACATGCGTTGCACTGGCGCGAATAACGCCACACAAGAAAGAGCTGCGCCAGCTACGACGGAAGTAGCCATTGCTCCCACGCATAGACGTAAAAATTATCATGCAACCGAAAAAGGGTCTGGCTATTCGAAACTTCATGACACACCAGATATCCCGTGCCGTTGTCGTGGTGGGCAATTCTCAACATTGCACGGGTGACCACTTCATCATCCGCACCTGCCCCGGGTCGAACATTATTATTGCCAGCACGCCACATGTTGACACAGCCCGAAATCTTCGCCTGGTCACCACCCTCACGCTGCGAGGGAAGACTCACGAGTTCAACGCCTACATGGCGGCCCCCGAAGACACGCTACAAAGAGTCATCCACGGGATAGACTCCAGCACCACTCCGAAGGAACTCACTGCCATCCTCTGCGTGCGCACGCAAGGGGTGACAGTGCACAGTGCGTGGATGTTTGGTGCTACTAAATCTGGTGTGATCACCTTCGAGATCCTCCTCATACCCCGCTATGTGTTGTATTACGGGGGTGGGTTGTGGAGGTAGCCTGCCACCCATACAAGCCGACGCGGCAAGCCTGCCATGTGTGCTTACCCACACCGATCGGACGTCTGAAATACGCCGAACGCTCGAGTGTGTCGGCAGTGCAGTACTGTCAACCCTATGGACGGTCACCCCTGCGGTCTCAAATGCAAATTGTGTAGAGTTGGCCACCTGACGGGCGCCAAGGAGGATTCACAGAGACTGAAAGCCCTGCGGCCACTCTCGCGCCTCGCTGCACCAACCCAGCCCCGGGGGCGCAACCCCCAGCGCAATGCGCCCAATACAAAACGCAGATGGCTCGGCAAGGAGGGAGAGACTTCGCGCAGCCATTCTCCCTCGCGGTCGCAGTCTTTCCCTCCACTACCCCCTGCAGGACCTGGCGAGTAGCAACAGCCGCGGAACCAGGACCGGAAGACCAAGGAGCAGCAGCAACAACCCACCCGCGAACAGTACTAGCAGGCCTCCAGCAAATATTCCGAGAAGCACAATTCCACCTCCTCAGTCGGCATCGATACAAGGTGAGCTGGTCAGTAGTAGGGGTGACACCCATCGCTCCGCCGAACACTCAATCCTCCGTCTACGGACAACTTCTCGCGAAGAATTTAAAGCTCAAACAGGAGCTGGCCGCCGTCAGGGCGGGAGAGACTGAGTACAGCGCTCAACTCCATGCCATAATGGCGAGTCTCGGATCACCATCCCAATGCACCGAGCACCCCTCAAAAAACCACCCCAACTGACAAGCAACCTATATAATGCCGCCTTCGATTCCCACACAAGCGGACTCCGCACTCACACGCGAAGAAATACGCAAAATGCTCTCCGCGCTCTTCCAACTACTCTCCCAACGCTTCAGTAGCATCTTCACGCAGCAGTTCACACAGTTCGGAGTCCGCCTCCACTCCCTCGAGACACGGCTCGAGGCCGAAATGGCCGGAACAGGCGGCACTATACGAAAGAAGAGGGCCGCCCTCAGTTCCCCCACCACGGCAGATCAAGTCCCTCAGACTAAGCCCGGAATCGCTTGCCCCCGAACTCTATTCCACACTGGCGTCGACACCCGCTAACCGAACCCTCGCTCCCACATTGGCCTCGCAAATGGACACCTTGACACCCCCACTTCCCCACACCACGAGTTAACCATGGGCAGCACAACCCCACCCACCGGCGAACCTTTAAAAATCTGGCAATGGAACTGTCGCGGCTTTCACAAAAAGCGGAGACTCCTCCAACAATACATATTTAAAACAACGCCAAAAAACACGGACAAGGGAAGACACAAGACGAGCACGGACAATACATTAAAACACACCTTGCTCAACCAGATGTCATAGCGCTACAGCAACCTGGCACAGTAACTACACTCCCCTGCTATGAGGTCTACGATAGATCGACAAAAGTTAGAGTGGCCGTCCTAATAAAGAAAGCGCTAAATGCAATTGGCCTCGACAACATCCCAGACACGAACTTCGACCATGTGATAGTGGAGATACTTCTCAGGCGCAAAAAGAATATCAACAAGCGAAGCATCATTATCGTCAATGTATACAGCCCCCCGAAGCAGAAAGCTACCGACTTCCATGCTCTCGTCCAGGGTGCCAGTAAATTGACCCAGGGTAAGGAACTCATACTCCTTGGGGACTGCAACGCTCTCGACGAACACTGGTGATACAACCACTCGGATGTCGAAGGCAAACGACTAGCGGCTGCCACCGAAAAATTCCATCTTGAACTGCTTACGGACTCCGCGACCCCTGCTCGGATCGGCAACAGAGTATGCAGCAACACTTGCCCCGATCTCACCTTCACCCGTGGCAGTGCAAACTATAATTGGAACAACTTGCAGGGTTCCTGGGGTAGCGACCACTGCATTCCTCGCACAAAAATTACGGAGAGTGCGCTGCATCGCTTCATTGGATAATCTTACATCACAAACTGGGACGCCTTCCGCCGCGATAGCGGGCACTCAATTGGCAACCTCACAAACCTAACCTACTGGTGCGACCTACTTAGAAGAGATTCGAGACCATTGTACCACCATTATAAAGATAACATCTCGACTCCCGGAAGTGGACGGCAAACTCTTGCACCTCATCCGCCGATGGAAGGCCCAAAAACATAACCGAAGTCTGAAAGTCAAGAACGCAGCTCTTGCCGCCCAGGCTGAGCAGTATGCTGCGCAACTGGCGCGGATAAATTGGGGTCAATTCAGCGATTCCCTTCGAGGCTCACTTTGTACGGCCCGCACGTGGCACGTTATACGAGCTTTGATTGAACATACTGGAACAAAAATGAAGCAAAAAAACTAATCACGCGCCTCTGAGGGCACAGATGATGAGCTGCTTGCTCAAGTCCAGCACAAGTGCTTTGGTGGTTATCATCTGTCTCCCTCTCGAGCGATGTATCAAGGTGGCCCAAACGACACCCTCGACGGACCGATAACGGTGGACGAAGTCTGCGCTTCCATTCGCAGCAGCACTGGCAACTCATAAGCCGGGACTGACAGAATCACGTGCTCTCTTATCAGGCACCTCAACGACACCGCCGTGCGAGAAATCACGGAGTTTATAAACGACCATTGGCCATGCGGCACGCTCCCCCCCCCCCTCCCCGTGTGGAAGCACTCAGAGGTGAAGATGATACCAAAGCCGGGCAAAAAACTCCAGATCGAGAACTTCCGATCGATATCACTTACTTCCTGCCTCCGTAAACACTACGAACGTATTATCACTAGCCGCCTGCAAAACTATCTCGAGTACAATGGCCGTCAACCGCATTCTATGTACGGATTCCTCACACATCTTTCACTCAGGATGTGCTGCTTCAGGTAAAAGAAGAAGTCATTTACACTGCCCCAGAGCAAGGAGAAAGCATCATTCTGGCCTTGGATATCAAGGCCGCCTTTAACAATGTGACCCATCAGGCCATTCTCGAAGACCTCGCTGCCCTTTATTGCGGACAACGCACCTACAGTTACTTTCAGGCATTCCTGTCGGATCGCACCATCGCAGTCGCTCTCGGCCCAATCTGACCAAACATCATGAAGGTTCCGACCTTATGCACCCCACAGGGCTCCGTGATCTCCCAGCTACTGTTCAACGTGGCCATGGCTGGTCTTCGCATGAACTCCAGCGCATTGATGGCATCCATTACGCAATGTACGCGGATGATATCATCATCTGGGCCACACGAGGGTCTCTTGGAGAAAAAGAACTCAATCTGCAGCAAGCAGCCACCTGGGTCGAACAATAAGTGTAGGCCCGTGGCCTCGCCTATGCAGCCGAGAAGTCTGAGGTCCTACGAATCTGGCTACACAGCGCCCCCCCTCCCCCCATCATCTCAAAATGACGCAAGATGCCGCCTCCGTGTCGTTATCGCCGGCCAACAAATCCCCGAGAAAACCATCATCCATATCTTGGGAATGTGGATCCAGTCAAATCGCCATGTAAGGCACAGGCTTACCCTCCTCCGCACTACCACGCTGCAGGTGCCCCGAATGCTATCGAGGGTCGCACTCGTCGCCACGGTATGTGCGAGGAGGACACCCTTAAACTTATACGTAGCCTCGTGGTTAGTACGGTGACATACAGTTTGCCCTATCAATGACTTACTAAAGGTTAGCAGGACCAAGTTGATGCCATGCTCCGGAAGGCCTATAAGGCGGCACTCAAGCTTCCGCTTGGAATGCCTACGAGCAAGCTTCTCGCATTGGATCTGCACAACACCTATGCAAATTTTGCGAAGCACAACTCGCCACGCAACTTCAGCGACTTGCGCAAGCGCCTATGGGCCGCGCCCTGCTTCGACACCTTGGCTATACCGGTGATTCCCATACAGCAGCTCCCCGCGAGCCCATTCCAAGGCTCCTTCGCGCCACCTGTAAGGTGGCCCCCACACTCCGCAACATGGACCCCGACTGCATCACGGCCGGCGAGAAGCCAGAGTGGAAGCCCTCGTACGGGCACAAAAACACCACATATTATGTCGACGCCGCCAACTAAGACCTCACGAACTCCAAGGCAGTAACCACAGTCCTGGACAACACACTCCAACAACTTACCAGCACCTCCATACGCTACCACAACATTACCGAGGCCGAAGAAACAGCCATTACGCTCGCTCTTGCCCACGGCTACAGGCATAGAAGATCGCTCACAGTTCTGACGGACTCCCTGGCGGCTTGCCGCCACTACGTACAAGGGCGCATCAGCCAACCTGCCCCCAGTATCATGCTGAGCGCGAGAGACACTGGCGAGCGTCCCAATACACACTCACTCTCGATTCAGCATCGGATCATATGGATCCTGGGACACATGGGGCTGAAGAGAAACCAAGCAGAGGATAGGGTAGCTCGAGGGCACACGAGTTCAGCATCCTCCAACTCTCCCCCTGAGGATCTCGTTCCCGTCGCATGCGACTACTCGGCCATTTTAAACCACTATAGGGGACTAAGGTGAACCTATTCCTCACCCCACCGAACACGAAATAAAGAACAATCGGTCAGTTTGAGGCCAATCTAATCTGGCACGTATCCCAATTTGCACATCCTCAATAAAATACATCCTACGGCATAACCTCCTCGTTGCCCATGGTGCTCAGCTAAAGCCACCCTATACCATACCACGTGGTCGTGTCATGTAATCACTGCCGTACTCCCTATACAACACCCTGCAGCGGGGCGATGAGAGGAGCTGCTGGCCAGGGAGAGCCAGGAAGATCAGCTGAGTCTGATTGACCGGGCCCACAGAGCAGCAGCCGCAAAAGGAGCCGTGGATTGAGGGCCCCACCCATCGGAAGCCAAGTATCTCCGACCACTCGGAGACTCTCAGCAGCAATTTCACCACAAATAAGTTTTCACCACTACTAGCGCAGGTCCGCGCATTGACTCTGAGCACTGCCTTCCCATATCACTTACGCACGGCGAAAGCCTTTTTCGTAAATGAAGGCATTGGGCTTTAGGGAATGCGGAGATACTTAGAACGGGCAATTCGTAATGTGACTCATACCCATGAATTCAAGATGCAAGCCCTTTACTGTGCATGGCGCTTGAGAAACGTAGCGGGTTGAAGGCAGTAAACATTCGCACTAGCTTGGATAAATTTTTGTTTACTTGAACGAAGTTTGCACGCAGTACCACTTTGGATACATAAAAGTAGAGGTGGCTGCGTGACCGGCTGTTACCGATTATTCGATCCTGTAAGCGAAATAAAGATGTCGGGAGAAAGTGAATGGTGGAGGAAGTTTGGATAAATTTTTGTTTACTTGAACGAAGTTTGTACGCTGTACCACTTTGGATACATGAAAGTAGAGATGGCTGCATGACCTGCTGTTACCGATTATTCGATGCTGTATGGGATATAAAGATGTTGGGAGAAAGTGAATGGTGGAGGAAGCTTAATAAAGGTATGCCATGCGGCTAATTGGAGCATTGATTTATGAAGATAGTCTGAAAGCATCATGAACAAAAAAAAACAGAAAAAGGACACACCGCCGATATATCATGTTTTATATATGCTCATTGATTCCGTATTATCCGTACACATGCTCAACCTCGTCAGCCGCGTTTGATTATTATGAAATTAAGATCCGCGTGGCTTATTTCTTTCTCAGTAGCACTTAGCAGTGTATGTCAGAGAGATAAGCGCTTATAAAAAATTTCGACACAACCCAAATGGTCAACGTTCATTGATAAGCTTTCAAGTGATGCAGTGACACCCCGTATTGGCAGCGCCGCAATGTGAATTTATTTATTTACAATGACGCCAGTCTCACATCGAGCGTATAACAGGTGAGCATATGCTCAGACATACAAAGCATGTTTCATGCCTAAACATGTGCCTAAACATGTGCAACAGTTTTTCGATATGAAAATACATGAAACAGGTTGGATGCGCACATTTACAACAATAATGCTCTTAAAAAGACGAGAGCAAGTCAAAAAAATACAGCGCTTCGTGTGACATGTCAGCAGAGGTTATTACAATATTGACGCGAAATAGGTTTTCACGTGTTGACACGGGACCCTTAAGGCGAGAACGACGAAGTTCGTGGTTGCGCGCGGGCTCTCCGAGGACGAGCCATCGCTAAATGCAGACGTGTTTTCCCAATCTGTCGGTGCTAAACTGTTTTAGTTGCCATAGCTGGGTGACATTTCTGGTGGAGGTGCGGGGTACGGTCGATGTTAAGATCTCCGGAGCATACCCCAGACCTAAGCCCGGCGAGTAGTTCAACCGAGCTTACCCCTGTGCACGTACGTGCCATCCGACGCCTCCAGGGACTCCAGCCACAGCACGGTCTGCTAGCTGAACGAACTAGAATGACGACCCAACCACCTCCTGCCACTCCTGCAGCATCGCACGTTGTCGTCAATCACATCCGGACGCCGAATCAGTTCCACGGAAGTGCTTAAGAGGACGCCGATGACTGGCTTGACCATTTTGACCTGGTTGCCAACCTCAACGACTGGAACCACGAGCGTAAGCTACGTTACGTGTACTTCGCTCTTGAGGATTCCGTGAAAACATGGTTTGAAAACCACGAGGCGACACTGACATCATGGGAAGAATTTCATAGGCAGTTCCTCAATGCCTTCGCTAGGGCGGACGGGAAGGAGAGAGCGGAGTTAGCGTTGGAGGCAAGAATTCAAGGCCCGAATGAGCGAGTGACTTCGTACGTAGAAGACATGAATCGGCTTTTCAGATGTGCGGACCCTTTGATGACTGAAACAAAGAAGGTGCGCCATCTCATGCGCGGCGTCAAAGAGGAAATCTTTGCTGGCCTAATTCGAAATCCGCCGACGACACTTGCAGAGTTCCATGACGAAGCCACTA
The DNA here is from genome assembly GCF_050947875.1 of Dermacentor variabilis. Lineage (NCBI taxonomy): Eukaryota > Metazoa > Arthropoda > Arachnida > Ixodida > Ixodidae > Dermacentor > Dermacentor variabilis. The sequence goes on from NC_134572.1 coordinate 167,534,955, forward strand.
CTATGGAAAAGGCCCTTCAACAGCGGGCCAGGCAAAACAACCGCGACGCCGTGATTTCCAGGGAGCTCTCTCCTGTTACCCTCGGTAACGACGTTGGCGCCTTGCGAGAACTCATCAGGGCTGTCGTCAAGGAGGAACTGCAGAAGTTGCAGACGACCACTGCCCCTGTGGGACAACTTTCCATTGCGGAAATGGTGCGCGCCGAGGTCCGACAGGCCGTCCATGTTCCTGGACAGCACGAGGCACCACAGCAGGTACCGCGCGCCGAAATGAGTTACGCTGAAGCAGTACGCCGTCCGCCACCCTCAAGTGCGTGCAGCATGGTACACCCCACTCAACAAATGGACGTAAGCTTCAGGCCGCCTCGCAGCCCACCGCACATCGCCGAAGCAAGGACTAGGAAGAGCGACGTCTGGCGCACCACAGACTACAAACCCCTTTGTTTTCATTGTGGCGAAGCCGGGCACATCTACAGAATGTTTCCTTATCGTCATGTGGGGCTTCGTGGATTCTCGCCGAATGAACCTCGTCCACGACCTGGTGAGCGGCCGCTGGAAATAGAGAGTTTCGTCGCAAATCGTCACAATGTTGATCAGCAATGGCCGGAGCCCCGTTCGTCGTCTCCTGCTCGTTACAGGTCACCATCACCAAGCCAAGTCTTTACTCGCGGCACTCTGAGACGCCGCTCGCCTAGCCCGGCGGGTCGGGAAAACTGAGTTCAGCGACCTCAGGAGGTGAGGCCACTGACGACGACCGTACGCAATATCCTCCACTACGACGACAACGACGAAAACAGAACGACGCAGACGTACAGACGGAGTCGAACTCCTTACGAGAGGTAGTAACGTCGAACATTCCCGTCACCATAGACGACGAAGAAATAACGGCGTTAATCGACACTGGAGCGGACACCTCAGTTATGAGCATGGACCTTGCCTGCAAGCTGAAGAAAGTTTCTACCGAGTGGACAGGGTCGCAGATTCGAACTGCAGGAGGCCATCTGCTAACCCCGGTAGGGAGATGCACAGCGCGAGTGAGCATTCGTGGGTTTACATACCTCGGAGATTTCGTTATCCTCCCAAGCTGCTCGAGGGACCTAATTCTGGGAATGGACTTTCTGCAGGCTTATGGAGCTGTGATCAACTTACAAAAGTCGCGGGTAATGTTTTCGACGGCGCGGGCCTTAGCAGGGAGCAGCACTGACGACACGTATGTCAACGCCTTGAGGATTGTTGACGAGAACATCACGGTGCCGCCAAGGAGCAGCGTATTGACTCTCGTCACCTGCGACGCATTCGACGGCTATGAGGGTATTGCCGAGGCAAATATCCCGCTGCTGCTTGAAAAACACATCTGCATCGCCCGGGGCCTTGTTCGAATACAGCATAAGTGCTCGCAAGTTTTGTTGACAAACTTCAGCCATGAGTATCAGCACGTCCCTCAAGGTACAGCTGTGGCATTCCTGAACGAAATTGCTGACTTCTCCGATATCGGCACATTACAAGTGACTTCACCGGACGCAACAACTCACGCCAGCCTGAATAACCGCGTCCACATTAATGCTGACTTAGCAGATGTCCAGAAGGATCAGCTGCTGGGCCTACTGACAGAATTCTCCGGCTGTTTCTTCACGGAATCCAAAGTCCAGCGCACTTCCGTTACGCAACACCGGATCGTTACAGAGGAGTCGGCGCGGCCTGTTCGTCAGCGTCCGTATCGCGTGTCACCTATGGAGCGGGAGGCGATTAAGCGTCAAGTTCAAGAAATGCTAAATGATGACGTCATCCAGCCGTCGACAAGTCCGTGGGCATCGCCTGTCGTACTAGTAAAAAAGAAAGACAACACACTCCGCTTTTGCGTTGACTACAGACGGCTTAACCGAGTCACCAAACGCGACGTTTATCCCCTGCCACGGATCGATGACGCTTTGGACCGTCTGCGTCATGCTCAGTTCTTTACTTCGTTAGACCTAAAGTCAGGCTACTGGCAAATCGAAGTGGACGAGCGTGACCGTGAAAAAACCGCCTTCGTGACTCCCGATGGGCTGTACGAATTTAAAGTGCTGCCTTTCGGTCTCTGTTCCGCTCCTGCTACGTTCCAACGAACGATGGACACTGTACTCGTTGGACTAAAGTGGTAGACGTGTCTAGTGTACCTAGACGACGTTGTTGTGTTTTCCAGCACGTTCGATGAACATCTCGCCCGGCTACGAAGTGTTCTTACCGCAATACGCAAGGCCAACCTCACCATCAAGCCTGCAAAATGTTACTTTGGCTTCAAGGAACTCAAGTTCCTAGGCCACGTGGTCAGCTCCCAAGGAGTACGACCAGACCCAGAAAAACTCGCTGCCGTTGCCGAGTTTCCTCGTCCTAAAGACAAAAAGTCTGTTCAGCGGTTCCTGGGCCTCTGCGCTTACTACCGTCGTTTCGTTGAAGGCTTCTCAAGGATTGCTGAACCGCTCACGAGACTGACGCGACAAGATGTGCCCTTTGCGTGGGCGGAAGAACAAGAGCAGGCCTTCACCGAATTGCGAAAAGCCTTCAATCCGCTACCGTGCTGGCGCATTTTGATGACACCGCGCAACTGAAATACACACCGACGCCAGCAACGTAAGACTCGGAGCCATTCTGGTTGAATAGCAAGATGGCGCAGAACGTGTAATTGCGTACGCCAGTCGTAGTCTGACAAAATCAGAAGCTAATTATTCAACGACCGAAAAAGAATGCTTAGCAGTCGTGTGGGCCATCAGCAAGTTCCGACCTTACTTATACGGCCGGCAATTTCGACTGATCAGTGATCACCACTCGCTTTGCTGGCTTGCCAATCTACGAGACCCGTCAGGTCGCCTCGCTCGTTGGAGCCTCCGCCTACAGGAATACGACATAACTGTTGTCTACAGATCCGGCCATAAGCATAGCGACGCTGACTGCTTGTCACGTTCTCCTATTCCTTTAACATCCTCCGACTTGGAGCTAGATTTGCCGTTTCTTGGTGTCGTCGACGTGGTGCGCATGGCTGACTATCAACGTGCCGACTCTCAGCTGCTTCCAGTCATCCGATATCTCGAGGGAGCTGACGTTGTTGTCCCACGCCCACTTTCACGAGGATTGACGTCGTACTGCCTGCGAAACGATGTCCTGTACAAGAATAATTTCGAGAAGAGCCAGGAAACGTTCCTTCTCGTCGTTCCGACGGCACTGCGCGAGGAAGTTTTACAGGCGTGTCACGACGATCCCTGCGCCGGCCACTTAGGCTTCGCGAGGACATTAGCGCGCATACGGCAAAAATACTATTGGCCACACCTATTTTCGTCGGTTCAGCGCGATGTGCGAACGTTCCGTGACTGTCAGAGGCGTAAAGTTCCACCCGTCAAGCCTGCCGGCCTCCTTCAGCCTTTGGATCCGCCTCCGCCGCCGTTCCAGCAAGTGGGAATGGACCTTCTTGGGCCGTTCCCCACGTCCTCCTTGCAAAATAAGTGGATAATCGTGGCAACTGACTATTTAACTCGCTATGCGGAGACGAAAGCTGTGCCGCGGGGAACTGCTGCTGAAGTCGCCAGCTTCTTCGTCCACAACATCGTGCTTCGCCACGGTGCACCCGCTGTACTCATTACTGAGCGCGGTGCAGCGTTTACAGCGGAGTTATTGCAACAAGTCGTCACACTGACGCACACCGACCACCGAAAGACCACAGCCTATCATCCCCAAACTAACGGCTTAACAGAGCGCCTAAACAGAACATTAGCCGACATGCTCTCCGTGTACATTGATGTCGAACACAAAACATGGGACGAAATTTTGCCATACGTCACGTTTGCTTACAATACTGCTGTGCAGGAGACCACCGCGTTTACACCATTCGAGCTTGTTTACGGACGTCGCGTTACAACCCCCTTAGACGCCATGCTCCCGGTAGACCACGGAACCACAAGGAATGACAACACTGAAGATTTCGTCGGAAAAGCCGAGGAAGCTCGCCAGCTGGCTCGGAATCGCATCCGCACCCAGCAGAATACCGACGACTACCGCTACAACCGGACCCGACGGAATGTCCAGTACTTACCAGGCGACCGCGTGTGGGTGTGGACACCTATCCGACAACGCGGACTCTCAGAGAAATTGTTGCGCCGCTACTTCGGCCCCTACGAAGTTGTACGCCGCCTCAGTGATGCGAACTACGAGGTGGTGCCTCAAACCTCTGATCCTGGTTCGAACCGACGCCGTCCCCGTGCTGAAGTCGTCCACGTAGTACGGGTGAAGCCGTACTACGCACGCCAGGGCTAAGCAACCCTCACAAACCGCTTCAGCATTGTGTACATTCCTGTATGTTTTTTTTTTGTCTTTTCATGTTGGCACTCTTGCCCATGGTGCGCGCCCGCTGCCCTTGAAGCGACCGGGCTGGTTGCTTTTGAGAGGGGAGCAATGACGCGAAATAGGTTTGGACGTGTTGACACGGGACCCTTAAGGCGAGAACGACGAAGTTCGTGGTTGCGCGCGGGCTCTCCGAGGACCAGCCATCGCTAAAGGCAGACGCGTTTTCCCAATCTTTCGGTGCTAAACTGTTTTAGTTGCCATAGCTGGGTGACAATATTACAAAAACAAAAAGGAAACAAAGGAGGTAAAACTCATTTTCAGTAATTCATTACCTATAGCGTTTTATGCAACGGGGTTCCTCACTCTCCCTTCCCATTGCATACGCTCTGCCGTATAGCGACGCAGTGGTGACGTTCACGTTGATTGTTTCGATTCCCTCGAGCACAGGAAAAATTCAAGGATCATTTATGTCATTGAATAGCGGTGAGTAAGCAGTGGCAGCTCTCTCAAACGCAAACACTGCCACTCGGATTTACAAACGCACTGCAAGGGAGACTTCATCGCAGTGCTCTGTTGACGCGTTTGGCGGAATTTAAGAACCTTGTTATTCGGTGACCTGATCGAACGACAAAAGGCCTTACCCTATATGAAATTGTGAAATTTTAGTACAGCCAAAACGAGAGGTAAGCATCCCAGTACAATTGTCGAATGGCGGGCTTTTCTGGGCAATAAGTTACGACTAGTGTAAGCAAGAGGGTGCAGTACCTGGTCATTTCCCGTATGGAGCAATACTGCGCCCAGGTTTGTGTTGGAGGCGTCGGATTGCAGTACGAACTCTTTCGAAAGGTCGGAAGGAAATGTCGGGAACTCGGGAGGAACTAGGCGTACAGGGTTTATTTACATATTAACGTTTGTGCAAGCGATACATTCTAGTTTAGCGTGACTCCTAAATGGAGCACGCAAGACGAAGCATACAGCATGCAAGCACGAAGCTGCTGCTTCTCGAGCACGAGCACACTGCTCACGAGCACGATCACAGAGCACACCCTAGTGGCCGATAAACCGCTGCTTATAAACACTCCGTTCTCCCTAGATCCCTAGATGAGAGAAAATGGCAATTCACCGCCAAATCGTAGCGTCCAACGTCAACGTAGTTGACCCGCCTTTTTGGAGGTGGAGGGCTCACACACACACGCACGCACTGGTTTCACTGCCCCACTGGGGTGAGATGGTCTTCGCAGTACTGTGTCTTGGCCAAAGCAGGCGCCTCTTATTCCCCGAGCTGACCCCCGCAGCGTGGCCGCCGTGGTTCTCCATTGTCTTGCGTGTTGAAAGGCGTGTGGGACGGTGCCTCCAAATATATCCACTCGGGAACTCCCCCGCTCCCGAAAGGCCAGATCGGCGGTGGCGAGTTCAGTAACAAAGCCTGGTTCATCGAGCTCATCTCGGCATTCCCGCGACGGAGAGTCACTGACGCGGCGTATTGTCCTCCTTACACAGCAGACATCGTGACGCCAAGAGGCTGGAGAAGGACGGTCGGTTCCTAGAAAACGCCAACCCTGCTGCTGCAGCTGGCTGAGAAACTTAGCATGTCGGCACCTCGGCAGGCCATTCCTAACAACAATCATTGTTAAGCCAGGTAGTAGAACTGTGCCAAGGTCGGTGGTTAGGCACGTCTGTGACTAGGCTTGGATAGAGACGCATTGTTTGACGGTGCGACGCCTCTTGTGCCATATGGGAAGCGCAAGTGCTAGACATGCAATGAAAAGCAGCGACCATGCGCAGCATCGAAACACAAATGGACAGGGCACGAACGCGGTCGCTACATTGACCTCGGCGGTGCGACGCCTGTTGCCGTCGGACCCTCTCCAGTGAAGCAGCTCGCCGGGCGATATCAGCTTGGCGACGACGCCTCAAAGGATCCGGCACCCGCGCAACGCTCAGAGAAGACTGCCCTCCCTCGCTCCCATCCATGGCCAAATTAGCTCCGACTAGGTGTGCACGGAGCTCCACTTATCCAGGCATGTGGCAAGTCACTTGGTCAGGCCGTGACCCAGATGCGTAGAGCGCACACGCAAGCCGGCGGGGGCGGCAGTGCTCGCCGCGATGAGTCACGTGATCCTTTGTCACGCCTATGGCGCAGTTGCGGTCATATGAAGGTCGAAGTGTTGGCGATGACGAATCTCGACTCGGCGCGGTTATTAAAGCCTTTGCTTTAAAACTTCCCTGAGGGTGTTTATGTGTTCTTACCATGTTTCGGGGGCAATTACAACAATGGTGAAATGATGGGCGTCTTGGGCGACGCCCAGAACGGATCTCGTGAGGTACGTAAATACTGCCGGGGCTGTTTTAATGCCTAACGTTAGGTGGAGGTAATCATGGATGCCAGACATGCTGATGAAAGCTGATTTTTTCGGAGATTTCGGCAGACATTGTACTACATGAATGGGCGCAAGTACTACATGAATGGGCGCTATTGACACGCAATCCGGGATTTATACGTTGTCTAGTTCCTTGAAGTCCATGCATAGTCGGAGTGAGTTGTCCAGTTTCTTTACTACTACAATCGGGGCGCGGTACGGCGATTCAATGAGACCCACCTTCAAGACCTCTTGCACTTGCTATTCGACTGTTTACTTCAATGGAAGGGGTATAGGGTACTGTGGAATGTGCCCTCGCTTATCGGATGTTAGATGAAGTGAAAGCTCGAGGAGCGCAGTCTTTCCAGGTAGGTGAGAAAAGAATGTCTGCATACTCGTTAAATAACCCCTGTACTCTCTGAACTTGTTCAGCAGTAAGATTTTTTGCTAAGTTGACGTCGGTTCGAAACTGCTTTACATAAAGGCTCAGGACAGTGCTGTAGCTCTGTTAGCGTTCTGGGCATGGTATCCACCAAGACCATCGACTGCGACGTCAAGTTGTAGCAAATGAAGGAAAAAGGGAAGCCCATTGCATGCAGGAACAAGCTAACGTCACAGTTCAAATCAAGGGCGCTATAGCGTAAAACTTTTCCAAACTTTTCTATTACAGTTCTGCATTCAGCCCTCCGCGATTGGTCAAAAACTTTTTCGGACCAAACTTGGTCCACTTGGACCACTTCACTTGTCTGTCACGATACGTCACGAAAACCGCGATAGCTTCCAACCTGATATTTAATGATAATAATAATCTTGATTTTACTCATGAAGTGAGGGAGTGCGGGAAGAAAGCTGACAAGTCAGCTTGACTAGTTCCCAGCTCCCCGGAGTACAAAATAGATATGACGTGTACACGCTGATTATGCACGAATTGAACAAAAGACAAATATTTATTTCTGATTCGATGCATTTTTGCGATTAGCTCTCGGCTATGGGCCAAAAGTTTTCGGCCTGCACCCACTTCACCTGCCTGTCACGCGACGTCACAAAACAGCAAAAATTTACCGCGTCAAAGTGAGGTGTACGCGTTGAAGATGCATTACCATGCCGAACAAAACTGAATTTTTCTTCTTAGTAGCCGCATTCTGCCCCGTTCCGAAAGGAATAAACGATGGCTGCCACCAATCGCTCAGGTACTGGCTACTCGCACCAGATGGAGAGCATTGGTTTATTTGCGTCAAACAAAACATTTTGCGGGGCCATGTAACTTTTCCGAGCACTTTCAGCATGTTTACGACCTCATTGTGCTAACTCTTCTTTGCTAAGGATCCGTTTTAGCGTCATCCTTAGCTTCTGTTGCATGCCGCCACGATTGTCGATGAACCACCACAAGCTAAGTAAGGGAAAGCGGACCAATAGCAGACGCCGGCAACCCACTCTTTATTCGGTTATCGATTTTCAGTGCAGTGGCTCAGCCCCACCGAATCCCTCTTCACTTGAGCGTGCTCCTCACCTCTTGTTAGCCAATTAACTAAGACAAGCTGCTCATTGCAGGCAATGTTATTCACTTTTCAAGCAAACAAAAGTTACCTCCTGTGAACGAGGAGAGCGCTTAATTGGTCTATTCCGACAACCACGCGGGTGCCAGGTGAAGGGCGTGTGAGGTCCTTTTGTGGAACGCTGCAACAGCCGGTTTACACGCTGTCTTTCTTCTTTGCTCAATCTGTCAGGCGAAGGGCGGCTGAGGTCCTTTTGTGGAACCCTGCAACGGCCGGTGTACAAGGTGTATTTGTTGCTTGCTCAGTCTGCCAGGTGAAGGGCGGCTGAGGACCTTTCGTAGAATCCTGCAGCAGCTGGTTTACAAGCTGTCTTTCTTCTTTGCTCAGTCTGCCAGGTGAAGGGTGGCTGAAGTCCTTTCGTGGAACCCTGCAACAGCAGGTTTACATGGTGTCTTGACGGCTAGATGAGTACCGAGGGATGGGTGGTGATATGAGTCGTCTAATTAGCTGTGCCTATCAATGCGGTGTGGTGAATTCCTCCCGTTAATCCTTTTCCTCTGTTTCCAGGTAGTGGTGGGGTGCGCGCTTTTAGTCGTGGTCCACGCCATGCTGTCGTCTGGTTAGGAGGTGCAGTGGTTTGACACGGGGCAAGATAGATAGAGAGAGACTCTTTATTAGAAAAAGAGAGAAATTTGCCGACGCCTATGCAACCGCTGGCATCAAGCGCTGTATTGGGACGGGGAATGAGACCAAAGGTTCCAGAGGGGAGTCGGAGAAAAAGAGAATAAAAATATATATGAAATGCGCAAGTGGACCCGATACTTATATTTACAGGTTACGTGGCGGTTAAATTTAGGGTTTTATACATGAAATGTTGAATCTTTAAAGCTTTACTATTAGACCAGTTTCTGACAGGTATTCACTTCAAGCACTTCAGGAGGCAGGCATCCTATCCAGCTTCTGCTACAGTGCCTGAACGGGACGACCCTTTCGGAAGGCCAAGGCATATGGGAAGGCAGTTGTTCCGTGCTGACTAAGTTTTCTCTTACTTGTGGGATACATATTGTGCAGGATCGAGAGGTAATACCGTAGTGTGCTGTCGACGTAGGTCTTATGGAGGAGCATCATTGATCGACAGTTCCTGCCCCAGTGTGATCCGGCTAAAAATTGGAATACGTGCGACGTCGAGGAAATCTTCTATGTCAGCTTTTTCATTTGAGGCGACCATGTGGGATTCCTATCGAACGTCACTCCAAAAAGCATTTGGGACTTGCCGTATGGAAGGGTAAGACCTACCAACACTAGTCGGTATATTTACATACGCGCTCCGTGAAAGCCATAGCAACACTTTTGTCGCGGGACAATTTGAGACCCCTTGGATTTAGACAGGCCGATATATTTGCCAGCGCTCTCTGGAGACGTTGTTGGGTGGTACCGCGGGAACACGCCGCGCTCTAAATGCCGATGTCATCGGCATACAGTGGGATTTTGACACCATGGGACAGGTTTCTTCTCAGATGGATGAGGGCTAAATTAAATTTTGTCGGGCTTAACACAGCTCGTTGTTGCACTTCCTTCTCGATGGCATAAAGCGCCATGGGGCTATCCGGGGTACACATGAAAAGTTGGCGTCCTTGAAGATACTCTAGAATCCATGCGTAAAGCCGCCCTCTAAGACCAAGGGTTTCCGAAGTGTCCAGTATTGCTTTATGAAAGACCGAATCATATGCTGCCTTAATGTCCAAAAATAATGCAGTAGGTGTGTTTCAAAAGGACAATTCCTCTTCATTTGATGAGACGAAGGCAATGACATTAACAATTGCGGACGTGTTTTGCCGGTAGTCATTCATTTGCTCCGGGTAAGCTTTTGGGGTTGCCAGGAACTAATTTAGTCGTTTGTGAATAATTTTTTTCGGATAGCTTCTCTACGCAACTAACAGAGATATGAGTCTGAAGGAGCCATAATTTGTCGGCTGCTTCCCTGGCTTCACTATAGGAATGTTTCGCCAGCTTCCATTCCATAGGAACCTCCCCAGTTATCCATGAGGCGTTGGAGTACTCCAGAAAGCATAGACGTGATGTGTGGCATAGATTTACGAGGACTTCATAACTCCCACCGTCATGGCCTGGTGGTGATCGATTGTTTGCGTCGCTGATTGTTGCCGTGAGCTGTTCAACTGTTAATGGTAATTCTAAGTCAGGAAGGATCGCTCGAGGTGGACTAAGCTGATGACTTGCAATTTACCCAGAAGGCTGTGCCCCGCTGGAAAGGCTTGCGGCTATATCACTTGAGGGCTTTGATAGACACCTCGGAGATGAAGGTCTTTGCTGGCTCTCTCTCACGATTGAGGCGAAGGACTTTTTCGAAGCCGTGTCGCTGCGCTGTACCATGACTTGTTGTTTTGGTTTGTAGATGTATATACCACATCCGGATTCCGTGGTGGTTCTCGTCGTTTCCGCACTCTTCCCTGGATTTGCTCCAGTGTCCGTGCAACAGTGGCCGATTTCTTTTTGGGACACCCTCCGTATGATGTGGCATGCTCAGCTCCACACTCTGCACATGAGGCTGGGAACATGACGTAAATTCATTATCCGTGTGTACACCAGCGCATACTTTGCAGCGGATGGGGCCGTTAAAATATTTCGCTATATGCCTATGTCTTTGACATTTGAAACATTGAGTAGCGGACCCCCCATATTTCGTCACGGCATAACTGCAGAATACAAGCGACACTCGGTTTGGCAAAGGGGCATCCTTAGAGAATTACAGGATGACCGAGCGTCTTCGGACTTTCGTTACCCCGACATCTTCGTTGGGGACGTACAAAACTTCTCTTTCAGCAGATATGACTCCTGGTTTGCTCAAATACTCATTGAGGTCGTCATCCGAGTACTCAATAGGAACGTCCTGTATTCTCCTGTACGTGGCAGTGTAGGAGTATATAAAGTTTGTAAACAGGGATAACGTGCCTCAGAAAGGCTGCGCAACGTTTCCATAGGAGGACCTATCTTCGTCAAAGGCGCGCCTGGTCATCCTCGGCGCGTTAGTTTTAAAGGGTTAGTGTAGTGACGTCACGTGCGGGTGTTGTCGCCGGCGGCCGGTTTTAAAGAGAGAGACTTCAGAGGAAACGAGCGCTGTCGTCCGCCGTCGGTGAGCTTCGTTCCCAAGACGAGGGGGCAAGATTGAGAGAGTGAGGATCTCGGGGAGAAAGGAAAAGAAAGAAAAGCAGAGAAAAAAGGGGAAAAAAGGAAAAAAAGAAAAAGACAAGGGGAGGGGGAAAGCCAGGGGGACACCAAGACAGAAAAAAGGGGAGAGAGAAAGAACAAAAAAGAGAAAAATAAATTTTTAAGAAAGAAGGGGGCCTGGGAGCGTGTTGATGATGCGAGAGGTTAGGAAGCATTCAGGGTTATTGTTGGCGGCATGTTTTTGTGGCTTAGAAGAGCCGGTCAGGCGGTCAGTGAAGCGAGTAAAACAAGAGACAAAAACAATAAAACATGAGTTGAAAGAGTGACTTGAGTAGCATAGCAGCAATACATTGAGTGATTTTGAAATAGTTAAGATGGCGACGAAGAGTCTGCGGTGCAATGTATCGGGGGACTGAAAGGCAGCGGCATGGTCTTTCAAGGCGCATCGCCCCAGTCCCTCAACGTAGGTGTCGTTACGGCGGCATCCAGAAATTGCGATACTCTGGGTTCAGGCGCCGAAAAAGGCATATTGACTTCGGAATGTGCTGGTGGGGGGTTTCAATATATATATATATATATATATATATATATATATATATATATATATATATATATATATATATTTATAAACAAGGAAGGAAAAAGAGAAGGGGAGGGGGGATCGAAACCGGAATAACAAACAGGAGGGTGACGTGCGCAGAAGTGGGCGGGGCCAAGTGTACATGGCAGAAGGGGGTCGTACAGTTGATGTAGACGTAAAAACCTGAAAGAGTATATTAAATTGAGTAGTAGGCTGGAAAAAATTTTTCGAAATGGAAAAGTAGGTGAGGTTCAGAATTAAGGTTCGCTGGTTGCATAATGTGTTTTGTGCCTTGGTTGATGATATGAGAATTTCAGAATTAAGTTACCACTTTTAAAGATTATAAGTTGCCGCGTGCCAAATTAATTCCCGTCGGGTGTAGGCAATTACACTTAGGTATGATTCCGTATACTTCCTTTCGCGAGGGCAACGGAAATGTGTTTGTAGTATATAGAGCCTTGCTTTGTCAAATATATGACCGTGTTCATTAAAGTGGCTGGCTACTGCTTTGGGTAAATTGTGTTTTGTGTCCGCGCGGTGACCGTTGAGTCTTGTATGAATTTGTTGTCCAGTCTCATCTATGTATTGTTTGCTACAAGCGGCGCATTCAAGACTGTAGACTACGTTGCTTGATGTACAGGTGAAAGCCGAAGTTACCTTGTGTGCGTAATTCGACGCTGTAGTTTTTACTGTAGTAGTGGATTGAACATGTTTGCATCTAGGGCACCTGGGGCGGCCACAGGGATTGGTTCCGAACTTCCTCTTTGTCTGTAGTTTGGCGCGCACAAGAACATCGTTAAAATTAGTGTTGCGTCTGTAGGCTACTCTGGGAGGGTCGGGAAAAATGTTATTAAGTTTCTGGTTGCTGGTGAGAATTCGGTAGTATTTACTGAGGATGTTATTCACGTTTGCCAGTGCGTTTGAGAATTTAGTAGTAAGAAGAGGCGTTGTTGTTCTTGTGATCCCCGGGCGGGGCTTGAGGACCTCGGCTCGATCAAGTTTGGTTGTAGCGATGTAGGCTGTTTGAATGTCACTGTTTGGGTGGTTCCTGTTTGATAGGGTTTCTTTAAGGTGATCGATTTTATCTATGTAGTCTTGGTTTTCAACGCAAATGCGACGTAGTCGTGTGGGTTGGCCTTTAAAGATGCCTTGTTTGCAATGTCTGGGATGATGGCTGGTATATTCTAGGTACTGTTGTTTGTCGAAAGGCTTCGTATACAGCGTTGTCTTTAGCTCACCATTGTCAATGTATATTGTTGTGTCCAGAAAGTTTATGCGCTCAGTTGAGGATTCTGATGTGAATTTTATTGTTGGGTGAACAGAGTTTAGAAATGCTACATCTTTATCTAGACTGTCTTGACCATGTCCCCATATTATGAGCATGTCGTCTATGTATCGTAGGTATGTGTGGGGCTTGGTAGTGCAGCGCGATAGGAGACCTCGAGTCGGGCATGGGCCAGCGTGCCACCGAGTTCAGCACTCGCATCGCCTCTTTGCCTCAGCTCCTCCCCCTGCCGCTTTCGCCGCACGCCTCCGCGCTCCTCGACGTAAACATTACCGTCCCGGGCGTCAAGAGCAAGCGACAAACAGCACTGTGTGCCATGCAGCAGGAGACGGCTGCATTGATCTTCGAACATCTACGCGACCGACTCCTAGTGTACACTGAGGGATCCGCGTCCAGTGACGGTTCCGCCACTGCACGGCACCGGGCATTTATGCGTCTCGACAGTGCCGCCTTTGTTTTCCTGCCTCGTCGACAGTCGCCGAATTCGCGGCTATTGACCTCGCGGCTGACCTACTTCTTCTGCAGTGTGGTGTCTCGTCTGCCGCGATACTGTCGGACTCGCGTGCGGCTCTGTGCATGCTTAGGAAGGACTACGCCGGTCTTCCGCTGGTGCAGCGCGTGGGATCAAAACTGCGCCATCTCGTAAATCAGGGCTGCGATTTGTAATTGCAGTGGGTCCCCGCGCACATCGGCCTGCCCGGGAACGAAGCGACCGACGCCCTCGCGAAGCAAGCTCTCTCGACTCGCTTCCCCATCGCCAGCTCCGTCATCCGTTTCGACGTGGCCAAGACGGCGTTACTGCGCATCCTCCGTGTGCAGCACCCGGATCCGCACGTTGCTGCAGGTACGCCCCCTCACCTCCTCCCTCGTGCGAGTCTCTCCCGCTGGGACCGCTCGTTTCTCCTTCGGCTGCGCCTCGGCTGCTACAACACTGCCGCCAGAATGCACAGACTGCACCGAAGAGGCAGCCCCGCGTGCTTGGATTTCGCGAGGAGGAGACGGTTGAGCACCTTCTGCTCCGCTGCCCGGCCTTCGATGTTGAGCGCACTGCCCTCTTTGCATAATACCGTCGTGTGGGACTGCCTTGTGACTCGAAGGGAGCACTTCTCTTTCCGGCAGCCCACTCTTCCATTGTCAAGGAAGTGCTTCCTGCCCTACTTCACTTTTGTTCTGACACGCAGCTGAGAGCGCGGCTGTAAGCCCTGCATTGCTTCTTCAATTTTCTTGTTATTTTTTTCGCCTTCTCCTTCTCTCCTTGATCTTTTTCTCCCCACTCCCCTTTCCCTGTGCAGTGCTGTTGAGGTGTCCTCCTCTGAGATACAGTTACGGCAGTGCACTTCTCTCTTCCTCTCCTTCAAAAGTCACTACACACATAAATCTGTTTCTAGAATCCCCATAAATATCTTCGCGTAGGTTGGTGCAAAAGGCGTACCCATGCTTGTACCATGTATCTGTAGGTAGTAACTCTCCTAAAATTTGAAGTAGTTATGTGTTAGAACTACTTCAAGGAGAGACAAGTAGACCTAAGTAGAGTGTTGTGCATTGTGTTTAGACAGCGTTTGTTTTATCGAAGGGATTGGAATGTTGGTATACAGCGCCGTGACGTCTAGTGTTGCGAGAATGTGTTGTACATTTGTACAATCTTGTACAAATGGCGGAAGTGCTTTTGGCAAGTCACCAAGGTAGTGGTTAAGGAATGTGGAGATGCTCTCTGTCGGGGTGTTGTTGTTTGATACTATCGGACGGCCTGGGATAATAGCAGTGTATAGTTCAGCGGATGGAATTTTATGAATTTTCGGAAGGAGGTAAAAACGTTCGGCAGTTTTGTTGCTTGGTTTAAGAAATTTGTATTCCGACGGTGTTATCAATTCATCAGCCAAAAGTGATTTCAGCCTGTTGGTAATTGTCACTGTTTAGGACAATGTCGGATCGTTATCTAGTTGCGGTAACGTTCTGGGCTGTTTAGTTGTCTGTAAGCCTCGTGCTTGTATTTTTCTACTGGCCAAATGACTATACTTCCACCCTTATCTGCTTCCTTAATAACAATGTCATTCCCGCAACTAAGACTTGAAATGATATGACTCTCCGACGCAGTTATGTTTTTAGGTCGCTCGGATGTCTTCGATTGACTTATAATTTCTTTAGTGATAGTTTTAAGGTATATGTCAAGTTCTATGGCTTGTTCTGGTTCGGGAGTCCTAGTGGATTGGGCTCTAAGTGGTGTCGTGCCGGTGTCTGATGTGTCTGCGAAAAAGTGTCGGATACGTATTCGTCGGGAGAATTCTGAGATGTCCTTGTGAAGCTCCAATTCATTTATTGTGTTGTTCGTGGGACAAAAGTTTAGGCCCTTGCTGAGTACGTCCATTTCTTTTTTACTTAATGTTTTTGAAATGTCTATAACATTGGAGCGCTTTAGTTCTGTGGAAGTGTCCTTCACGTCTGGTAGTTCTAAACTCGAGGTCCCTCTTGTCGGCGTGTAGTGGCTGTTTGGCTGGAAGGTTGGTTTTTGATTAAAGTTTGCTTTTTTCCTTTGTTCTTGAACCAATTTTCTAGACTGTTTTTCGTCGTAATGTTCTAAATCCCTCTTCTCATCTGGTGTCAGGATTATGTTCCGAAGTCTGTGGCTAAAAGTTTCGATTTGTTCTTCGCAGTGTGATTTGTCCTTCGTAGCCTTCAGTGTTAGACCTTTAGGAATTATATTTTTCTCTGTGCAGATTGTGTAGGGGGGGGGGGGGGGTTCAGATGGGAGGTGTAGCTCACATGTCTTTTGGTAAGTTTTCTAGCCTGTAGGAATTCGGTGCTTCATGGCAGTGAAGAGATTGATTTGCGACGTCTGTCATTTGCTTATCGCTTTGCGGGCAGATTTGCGTGTGGTGTTTTTCTGTTCGGCCGGGTTATTATCGCATGCCTGGCTTAATTCAATCTCGGTTTCTGTTTGACTTTGTGTGTGTGCAGGCAGGCATGCGGGGGTCTGTGTGAAGACTTCGGTGGTGGGTTTTCTGTTGTCTGTTGCAGTTGTGTCTCTTTGCACAGTGGTTGATGTCATTTTTGGTGTAGTGTGTGCCTTGTGGTTCTTCTCACATTCCACTGTCTGTGTTCCAACTGTTCTTGAGGTGACTGTTTCACTTTTGCAGTGGCTTGCTTCACATTCCACTTTCTGTGTTCCCTGTGTTCTCGAGCTGACTGTCGCAGTTGTGTTGTTCGCAGTGGCACGCTCCGCAGAGTCAATGGGGGTGGTATTTGAGGTGGACTTTAAGAGAGTTTTTCTGTACTTGTCCTGAATAAAGGATTTGATGTGTTGGGAAACTAGCTTTATTCCACTGCGGTTTAAGTGGAAGCCGTCCCACGCTAGGTGTTCGTGCGGTGCTTCGTGTATTTCTGCGTGGTGCATCGTGTCAGCATTCTTATGGAAGTGTTCTAAGTTGAAAATTAATGAGTTGAGCTTGTTAATCTCCTCATTGTGCTTCATGAGTGCATTAGTTTGGTAGATTAGTGGGCGGTGTTTGTTTTGAAGGCGGGGAGCGACAGTCTTTATGGTTATATGTGCGTTTGGGCGAGCGGCTTGAATGGTTCTTATTACGTCGCTCATGGACTCTATCGTGTCCGTGGCGCTTTGTGTTCTCAGGTTGTTTGTGCCTACATTGATAATAAAGTGTGTGGTGTCAAGTGGCGTATCACAAACTAGCGGGAGAATATCTGATGTTTGTGCTCCACTAAAGTGTCTTATGTATGGTGCGTGTGGGCCTGGTGGAAAGTGCTCCTTCAGGTATCTGTGCTGACTGTCTCGAAGGACTGCAACATGGGCAAAGGATAACAAGGGGCACTTACCCTGTTCCGTCATCGTCAGCTGGCATAGAAGTCCAAAAACAAGGAAGGGTTTTTGGACTACTATGCCAGCTGACGATGACGGAACAGGGTAAGTGCCCCTTGTTTCTTGTGTCTTTCTTTTGTAGGAGTATGGAACTCGAGGTTCTACAGTGTAACCTGACAGATCTGTCACCGCGAAGAGGTGATCAGCTGCAGGAAGTGTAGACACTATCGCCATGAGGTTGCCATCCTTGTTGAGACGATGGCTGAGTATCTTTTCTTCGGCTGTTCTATCGGCTGAGTATCTTTCCTTCGGCTGACCGCGGAAGCTGGAAGATTCGGGTTTACTTTCCAAAAGCTGCTGTCAGGCTGAGGTGACTCTAGTATAATAGGAAGACCTACGGCTCTTTTCCTTTTTTGAAAGGCAACAGTGAATGTTCTCTGGTCCATCTCTTCGTTGTGTCCTGTAGGTTCCCTTGTTTCAATCTTATCTTCACATGGTCTTTTCATTGCTTGCTCATCTGCAATGTGGTCTACAGAAAGGGCATCCTGGCCTTATTCCTGATTGCTTGCGATGTCATGAAGATTGGGCGATGGCGGAGGCTCGCCGCGCTGCTTCGGTGCGGTGGGCTTCGGGAGCCGCTTGATGTGCTTCTCTCGCAAGACGGTAACCCCCAGGCCAGCGTCCCGCGAGAGTGAGGCAGAAAAAGCCTAAATGAACTCTATAGTTCCTAAAAAGACCTAAAATTACAGACGGGCGTTCGGAAGCGAGCCTATAAATCGTCTTGTTCTTCGTCCTTGACACGTGGCAAACGTCTTGAAACATCAGTGTTACAAGACGACTGCTGCAGCGCTACAATAATTCGAATGCATATGTTTGGCTCGAAATTCGAGTTAAATAACTACCGCGCGGACAGGGTCACTAAGAAGCTCATGCTGCAAAATAATGGAACTCTTATTATTTAAGGCCATAATAACTTACCTTGAAACTCACGAACTTCTATATAAACACCAGCACGATTTCAGATCAGGCGTGCAGATTTATAACTCAATTAGCTGATGTAATTCACAAAATATCTAACGTACCTAACAATGAAGGCGGATTAGATGCATATTTTTTAGACTTTTCAAAGCTGTTTCACGTTGTCCAGCACCAGGATTTACTCACAGAACTATCGGCTGTTGGCATTAGTAATAATATAGTATCCTGGATCAGCAGTTTTCTAACCAATAATCAACAGAACGTGACAATTGATAATCATCTTTCGCAACCACCCGACGTCTACTGCGGAATGCCTCAAGGATCGGTTATTGCGCCACTGCTGTTCTTGATGTGTATTAATGTCATCCAATTTTGCGTTAAGAACTCCATTGAAATGCACCTGTTAGGCGACGCGTGTATCCCGTACACAGTCGCGCGCAACTCAAACGACCAAAAAGAACTCTATAATTCACTGCAAACAACGCTCCCGGTGCAAAACTAGGGCCATGAAACAACACTAAAAAGCACATTACATATCTGTCATAAAAAAGCAACTCCCGCTTAAATTTATATATGAAATTGGAAGCTCAATAATTGACAAAAGCAACCAGGTAAAATACTTAGGCATTAAACTCATGCCTAGCCTTAACTAGGAGCCACATATCTCGACCTTTGGTCAAAAATCCAACGGCAAACTACCTTTTTTAAAACGGAAACTTTGCCCCGCACCACCAAAGCTGAAACTAAACACGTACACTAATAAGGCCATACCCAGAATACGCTGATATAATCTTGATTGCTCATGAAAAACACCTTTATCAATAAAATGGAACGCATACACAAGTTAGCAGTCAGGTTTTTACATTCATGTCCCAAAAGGAAATCTGGTGTCTTAGGTCTGATAGCAAGGGCAAACCTAAAATCCGTATTGCAAAGAATAGTTCCCAGACTAAAGTTTATTAATCAATTATACCACGGTGATTTACAGATAACACATTTTCATTACCTGCATCAACCTCCTTATCACTCAACCAGACTAAATTATCCTAAAACAGTTTTTCTACCCTCAAGTCGTGTAAACGTTCACAAACACTACCTTTTCTGTCAGCCATTTGCTAGTGGAATAACTTAATTAATGATATTGTACGTTCCAATAATATCGATGCTTTTATAAACCTCATTCAGTGTATTAAATTTTCACTATGAACTTTTTCTCACTATGTACTTGGTTTTACCATTATATTTCTGTACCACGCTTGCAGGGGCAGGAAAGCGCCAGATATATAATCAAATAAAAGTGAAACACTAAAATCGCAGACCAGCTAATCTTTGCCAAGAGGTGCGGTCATGCTTGGTTCTTTATGTGATTGAGCATTTCAGTGCCTAACCTACGAGAAATTTGCCGTCCGTCATAAGACGATTCCAATGGCTTATACGACTCTAACCAGGAAAGCAA